>NC_048570.1:89832067-90064567 GCF_013265735.2 Oncorhynchus mykiss
TGAATAACTGTATAATGAATAACTGTATAATGAATAACTGTATAATGAATAACTGTATAATAAATAACTGTATCATAAATAACTGTATAATGAATAACTGTATAATAAATAACTGTATAATGAATAACTGTATAATGAATAACTGTATAATAAATGACTGTATAATAAATAACTGTATAATAAATAACTGTATAATGAATAACTGTATAATGAATAACTGTATCATGAATAACTGTATAATGAATAACTGAATGATAAATAACTGTATAATAAATAACTGTATAATGAATAACTATGATAAATAACTGTATAATGAATAACTGTATAATGAATAACTGTATAATAAATAACTGTATAATGAATAACTGTATAATGAATAACTGTATAATGAATAACTGTATCATGAATAACTGAATGATAAATAACTGTATAATAAATAACTGTATAATGAATAACTATGATAAATAACTGTATAATGAATAACTGTATAATGAATAACTGTATAATAAATAACTGTATAATGAATAACTGTATAATAAATAACTGTATAATGAATAACTGTATAATGAATAACTGTATAATGAATAACTGTATAATGAATAACTGTATAATGAATAACTGTATAATGAATAACTGTATAATAAATAACTGTATAATGAATAACTGTATAATAAATAACTGTATAATAAATAACTGTATCATGAATAACTGAATGATAAATAACTGTATAATAAATAACTGTATAATGAATAACTATGATAAATAACTGTATAATGAATAACTGTATAATGAATAACTGTATAATAAATAACTGTATAATAAATAACTGTATCATGAATAACTGAATGATAAATAACTGTATAATAAATAACTGTATAATGAATAACTATGATAAATAACTGTATAATGAATAACTGTATAATGAATAACTGTATAATAAATAACTGTATAATGAATAACTGTATAATAAATAACTGTATAATGAATAACTGTATAATGAATAACTGTATAATGAATAACTGTATAATGAATAACTGTATAATAAATAACTGCACAGCCTGCTGCTGTAATGCATATGAAGTTAATGAAACATTATAAACGCCCAGTTGGAATTTAGTATTTCATTTCAACGTGCCAACAACAGAATCATGTGTGTGGAATTAATGACCATCAGTTGGTTATCATCGATTAAGAGGAGGTGAACTGTCCGCTGAGCTCTAGAGGCAGTCAGAGCTCCACTAAACTTCTCTAAAAGGTCACTCGCTAACATTTTCATGAACCTATCATTTATTGACCGAAAACAGCAAATAGCCCAGTTGGATCCCAACCAGGAACAGATAAACACTCTGGTGTTTACCTGACAAACAGTGTAACCCTGATAGATCTCTTTCCCTCACAAGCTGGCTCTGTGAAGCATCACTAGTAAACAGAGTGACCTCTTGTATGGCTATGCCTCCGTGTAGTAGTCTATACGTGTGATGTGATAGACTCAAATGAGTAAACAAGGTAAATGGATTTCAGCCATCTAATAGTAGAGTCACAGATGGTATCTGTGGAAGGTCAACTGGTAACATTTCATTTGAAATTCATATTATAAACAAATTATTGTTTGTGAGTAGTCAGGCTGCTTCAGAGTCAATGCTGCCAATACCCACAGGGAAGGGGTGTGCGTGGACCCTATTCCAACTAAACTACTGAAAGAGCTGCTTCCTGTGCTTGGCCCTCTTATGTTGAACATAATAAACGGCTCTCTATCCACCGGATGTGTACCAAACTCACTAAAATTGGCAGTAATAAAGCCTCTCTTGAAAAAGCCAAACCTTGACCCAGAAAATATAAAGAACTATCGGCCTATATCGAATCTTCCATTCCTCTCAAACAAATTTGAAAAAGCTGTTGCGCAGCAAATCATTGCCTTCCTGAAGACAAACAATGTATACGAAATGCTTCAGTCTGGTTTAAGTCCCCATCATAGCACTGAGTGCACTTGTGAAGGTGGTAAATTACCTTTTAATGGCATCAGACCGAGGCTCTGCATCTGTCCTGGTGCTCCTAGACCTTAGTGCTGCTTTTGATACCATCGATCACCACATTCTTTTGGAGAGATTGGAAACCCAAATTGATCTACACGGACAAGTTCTGGACTGGTTTAGATCTTATCTGTCGGAAAGATATCATTTTGTCTCCGTGAATGGTTTGTCCTCTGACAAATCAACTGTAAATTTCGGTGTTCCTCAAGGTTCCGTCTTAGAACCACTATTGTTTTCACTATATATTTTACCTCTTGGGGATGTCATTAGAAAACATAATGTTAACTTTCACTGCCATGTGGATGACACACAGCTGTACATTTCAATGAAACATGGTGAAGCCCCAAAATTGGTAGAAGCCTGTGCTTCAGACGTAAGGAAGTGGATGGCTGCAAACGTTCTACTTTTAAACTCGGACAAAACAGAGATGCTTGTTCTAGGTCCCAAGAAACAAAGAGATCTTCTGTTGAATCTGACAATTAATATTGATGATTGTACAGTCTTCTCAAATAAAACTGTGAAGGACCTTGGTCTTACTCTGGACCCTGATCTCTCTTTTGACGAACATATCAAGACTGTTTCAAGGACAGCTTTTTTCCATCTACGTAACATTGCAAAAATCTGAAACTTTCTGTCAAAAAATGATGCAGAAAAATTCATCCATGCTTTTGTTACTTCTAGGTTAGACTACTGCAATGCTCTACTTTACGGCTACCCGGATAAAGCACTAAATAAACTTCAGTTTAACACGGCTGATAAAATGTTTACTAGATCCAAACAATGTGATCATATTACTCCAGTGCTAGTTATCTCCTGTTAAGGCAAGGGCTGATTTCAAGGTTTTATTGCTAACCTACAAATAATTACATGGGCTTGCTCCTACCTATCTCTCGGATTTGGTCCTGCCGTACATACCTACACGTACGCTACGGTCACAAGACGCAGGCCTCCTAATTGTCCCTAGAATTTCTAAGCAAACAGCAGGAGGCAGGGCTTTCTCCTATAGAGCTCCATTTTTATGGAATGGTCTGCCTACCCATGAGAGAGACGCACACTCAGTCTAACCTTTCATTCTTTATTGAAAACTAATCTCTTCAGTAGGTCCTATGATTGAGTGTAGTCTGGCCCAGGAGTGTGAAGGTGAACGGAAAGGCACTGGAGCAACGAACCGCCCTTGCTGTCTCTGTCTGGCTGGTTCCCCTCTCTCCACTGGGATTCTCTGCCTCTAACTCGATTACAGGGGTTACTGGCTTACTGGTGCTCCTCCATACCGTCCCTAGGAGGGGTGCGTCATTTGAGTGGGTTGAGTCACTGACCTGGGCTTCCAGTCTGGGTTGACACCCCCCCTTGGGTTGTGCCGTGGCAGAGATCTTTGTGGAATACTCGGCCTTGTCTCAGGATGGTAAGTTGATGGTTGAAGATATCCCTCTAGTGGTGCGGGGGCTGTGCTTTGGCAAAGTTGGTGGGGTTATATGCTGCCTATTTGGCCCTGTCCGGGGGAATCATCAGATGGGGCCACAGTGTCTCCTGACCCCTCCTGTCTCAGCCTCCAGTATCTATGCTGCAGTAGTTTATGTGTCGGGGAGCTAGGGTCAGTCTGTTATATCTGGAGTATTTCTCCTGTCTTATCCAGTGTCCTGTGTGAATTTAAGTATGCTCTCTCTAATTCTCTCTTTCTCTCTTGCTTTCTCTCTCTCAGAGGACCTGAGCCCTAGGACCATGCCTCCGGACTACCTGGCATGATGACGCCTTGTTGTACCCCAGTCCACCTGGCCGTGCTGCTGCTCCAGTTTCAACTGTTCTGCCTGCGGCTATGGAACCCTGGCCTGTTCACTGGGATTACTATTATTTGACCATGCTGGTCATTTATAAACATTTGAACATCTTGGCCATGTTCTGTTATAATCTCCACCCGACACAGCCAGAAGAGGACTGGCCACCCCTCAAAGCCTGGATCCTCTCTAGGTTTCAACCTAGGTTTTGGCCTTTCTAGGGAGTTTTTCCTAGACACGGTGCTTCTACACCTGCATTGCTTGCTGTTTGGGGTTTTAGGCTGGGTTTCTGAACAGCACTTTGATATATCAGCTGTTGTAAGAAGGGCTATATAAATATATTTGTTTTTGATTTGATTTGTATACATTCACGTGTGTTGTGTGTGTGTGTTACGCGTGTGTGTAACGTGCGTGTGTGTTACTTGGGTGTGTGTTACGTGCGTGTGTGTTACGTGTGTGTGTGTGTGTTACGTGTGTGTGTGTTACGTGTGTGTGTTACGTGTGTGTGTGTGTGTGTTACGTGTGTGTGTGTGTGTGTGTGTGTGTGTGTGTGTGTGTTACGTGTGTGTGTTACGTGTGTGTGTGTTACGTGTGTTACGTGTGTCACGTGTGTGTGTATGTTATGTGTGTGTGTGTGTGTTACATGCGAACATGTGCGCTACACCCACACACACACACATGCATATTTATAACCCATCCATTTAGTATTTACTGTGGATGTATTTAGAACCCATCTGTTTAGTATTTACTGTGGATGTATTTAGAACCCATCAGTTTAGTATTTACTGTGGATGTATTTAAAACCCATCTGTTTAGTATTTACTGTGGATGTATTTAGAACCCATCAGTTTAGTATTTACTGTGGATGTATTTAGAACCCATCCGTTTAGTATTTACTGTGGATGTATTTAGAACCCATCCGTTTAGTATTTACTGTGGATGTATTTAGAACCCATCCGTTTAGTATTTACTGTGGATGTATTTAAAACCTTAAAACCCATCCATTTAGTATTTACTGTGGATGTATTTAGAACCCATCCGTTTAGTATTTACTGTGGATGTATTTAGAACCTTAAAACCCATCCATTTAGTATTTACTGTGGATGTATTTAGAACCCATCCATTTAGTATTTACTGTGGATGTATTTAGAACCCATCCGTTTAGTATTTACTGTGGATGTATTTAGAACCCATCCGTTTAGTATTTACTGTGGATGTATTTAAAACCTATCCGTTTAGTATTTACTGTGGATGTATTTAAAACCTTAAAACCCATCCATTTAGTATTTACTGTGGATGTATTTAAAACCCATCCGTTTAGTATTTACTGTGGATGTATTTAAAACCCATCCGTTTAGTATTTACTGTGGATGTATTTAAAACCCATCTGTTCTGTTTTTACTGTGGATGTATTTAAAACCCATCCATTTAGTATTTACTGTGGATGTATTTAGAACCCATCCGTTTAGTATTTACTGTGGATGTATTTAGAACCCATCCTTTTAGTATTTACTGTGGATGTATTTAAAACCCATCCGTTTAGTATTTACTGTGGATGTATTTAGAACCCATCCGTTTAGTATTTACTGTGGATGTATTTAAAACCCATCCGTTTAGTATTTACTGTGGATGTATTTAGAACCCATCAGTTTAGTATTTACTGTGGATGTATTTAAAACCTTAAAACCCATCCGTTTAGTATTTACTTTGGATGTATTTGAAACTCATCTGTTCTGTTTTTACTGTGGATGTATTTAGAACCCATCTGTTCTGTATTTACTGTGGATGTATTTGAAACCACCTGGTGTTTATTTTCAACTCCCGTAGTATCTCCCTGCTGCCGTCCCGTCCATTCACAGCCCAACACATAAATTCTGGGCTTGTTGGCCCGCCTGTCCGTCTCAGTCAGTCTCGTCCCGCTCCTTCCTGTCTGATGAGGCGGAGACAGCGAGGCAGATTGTTTTTGGATGAGCGCATCAATCAGATCCGCACGTCGCTCATAAAGGGACATATGCACTATCTTGGCACCGCTATCCGCCATCACAACGTTCCGCCCACCAATAAGCTCTGTTATTTATGACCCCAGATCCTCGCTCTGGAGGGAGAGACGTTCAACGATTCATTTAGAGGGATGTTAAGTTAAATGTTACGGCAAACACACAACATACTGACTACAATCATCGTGTATATTTTGGTATAGGCACGTGTCAGGTGTACGGTGGGCTTCTAGGGATTTATTTCAGTCATGTTTTATGTATATATTTGAAGCTGATAGTCATCTGTGTAGCTATAACCTGTCCAACTCTGATTCACTTGTTTGCAACCTCAACCTAGGAATGTGAAAACAGGGGGCCAATCGGTGAGCGGTGTGATGAAGTACTACTATACAGCTTCCAAAATGGCTGACATCTCAACTGACAGTTCCTTCCAGGCACAAAGCCAGAAACCAAAGGCTGAGAACCAAAGTGGACCACGACAGGGCCTATACTCATCTGCCGAAGAGTCCTCCCACAGCCAACCTCAGACAGACATGGCTGTAGTTACTGGCACCTTACCCTCAATGGCCCTCAGTCCCTGAGCATATCGCTGTAGCCTCCAGGCACCTGGTAGCTTCTGTTCCTGACTAAAGAGCTCAACCTCAAGGTGCTGAGAAGAGACACAGACACACACACACACACCAGGGGCAGAAGGTCAAAGCCTGTCAGCTTTGTGTTGTCAGTACATATGCCAGGGTTTTCCTGTTCTCACCTGGGCCATTTCTGTCCCTTTCTCTCCCCAGAACTATAGGACACACACACACAAAGAAGCACACACACACACACACACACACACACACAAACACACAAAAAGAAGCAGACACACACACACAAGGAAGGACATACACACACAAGGAGGCACACACACACACACACACACACACAAGGTAGGACACACACACACACACACACACACACACACACACACACAAGGTAGGACACACACACACACAAGGAGGCACACACACACACACAAGGAGGCACACACACACACACAAGGAAGAACACACACACACACACACACAAGGAAACACACACACAAAGAAGAACACACACACAAGGAAGGACACACACATCAGGAGGCACACACACACAAGGAAGCACACACGCACACACACAAGGAAGCACACATACACAAGGAAGCACAAACACACAAGGAAGCACACACACACAAGGAAGGACACACACAAGGAAGGACACACACGTTGGAGAACAACACTGAGAGTATACAAGCATGAAACAGTCAACTGAGCAACACAGGGGCCTTGTGGTTAGAGTGCCTGCCCTGAGATTGGAAGGTTGTGAGTTCATACCAGCATTAAGGAGATAGATTGGAAGGTTGTGAGTTCATACCAGCATTAAGGAGATAGATTGGAAAGTTGTGAGTTCATACCAGCATTAAGGAGATAGATTGGAAGGTTGTGAGTTCATACCAGCATTAAGGAGATAGATTGGAAGGTTGCGAGTTCATACCAGTATTAAGGAGATAGATTGGAAGGTTGTGAGTTCATACCAAAGACTGTAAAAATGGGCCCTGATGCGTCTCCACTTGGCAATCTGCATTAAGGAGATAGATTGGAGGTAAGGCCCTGCAATAGACTAGTGTCCTGTCCAGGGGGAGTACTGGTACATCAGACAACCTCACACTACAGAAACAGGAGATAGACTAGTGTCCTGTCCAGGGGGTGTACTGTTACATCAAACTGCCTCACTCTACAGAAACAGGAGATAGACTAGTGTCCTGTCCAGGGGGAGTACTGGATCATCAGACTGCCTCACACTACAGAAACAGGAGATAGACTAGCGTTCTGTCCAGGGGGAGTACTGGTACATCAGACTGCCTCACACTACAGAAACAGGAGATAGACTAGTGTCCTGTCCAGGGGGAGTACTGGTACATCAGACTGCCTCACGCTACAGAAACAGGAGATAGACTAGTGTCCTGTCCAGTGGGAGTACTGTTACATCAAGCTGCCTCACACTACAGAAACAGGAGATAGACTAGTGTCCTGTCCAGAGGGAGTACTGGTACATCAGACTGCCTCACACTACAGAAACAGGAGATAGACTAGTGTCCTGTCCAGAGGGAGTACTGGATCATCAGACTGCCTCACACTACAGAAACAGGAGATAGACTAGTGTCATGTCCAGGGGGAGTACTGGATCATCAGACTGCCTCACACTACAGAAACAGGAGGTAGACTAGTGTCCTGTCCAGTGGGAGTACTGGATCATCAGACTGCCTCACACTACAGAAACAGGAGATAGACTAGTGTCCTGTCCAGTGGGAGTACTGGATCATCAGACTGCCTCACACTACAGAAACAGGAGATAGACTAGTGTCCTGTCCAGGGGGAGTACTGGATCATCAGTCTGCCTCACACTACAGAAACAGGAGATAGACTAGTGTCCTGTCCAGTGGGAGTACTGGATCATCAGACTGCCTCACACTACAGAAACAGGAGATAGACTAGTGTCCTGTCCAGGGGGAGTACTGGATCATCAGTCTGCCTCACACTACAGAAACAGGAGATAGACTAGTGTCCTGTCCAGGGGGAGTACTGGATCATCAGACAACCTCACACTACAGAAACAGGAGATAGACTAGTGTCCTGTCCAGGGGGAGTACTGGTACATCAGACAACCTCACACTACAGAAACAGGAGATAGACTAGTGTCCTGTCCAGTGGGAGTACTGGATCATCAGACTGCCTCACACTACAGAAACAGGAGATAGACTAGTGTCCTGTCCAGAGGGAGTACTGGATCATCAGTCTGCCTCACACTACAGAAACAGGAGATAGACTAGTGTCCTGTCCAGGGGGAGTACTGGTACATCAGACTGCCTCACACTACAGAAACAGGAGATAGACTAGTGTCCTGTCCAGGGGGAGTACTGGTACATCAGACAACCTCACACTACATAAACAGGAGATAGACTAGTGTCCTGTCCAGGGGGAGTACTGGATCATCAGACAACCTCACACTACAGAAACAGGAGATAGGCTCTGCAATCATCTACTGGTCTCACTGGCACACCACTAAATAACATTATTTACAGTTTCCATCATATAGCTTGTTATCAATTAAATACCTGATTGTCATGTTTTACCTAGGGAGAGGGGGAATAGGAGAGAGAGGAGGGAAGGAGAGAGAGAGAGGGGGGAGAGGAGGGAAGGAGAGAGAGCTAAAGAGAGGTGAGGGGGAAGGAGCAAGAGGGGAGAGAGAGAGAGAGAGAGAGAGAGAGAGAGAGGGGAAGGAGAGAGTGTGGGAGTCTAAAGTAGTTCATATTTAAGAGTGTGTGAACCGGAACACATCAGAGAGCAGCCATATGGCTCAGATCAAAACCTCCCTCATTCCGAAAGGAAAACTTGGGATAATTAAACACTTCCCTATTAATTCAGCTGTGATAATTAGAGGGGAATTTATTCCACATCAATATTTCACCCCCGTCAGCAGAAACCACCAGGTCACATGGGACCAAGACATAGTTACTTTCACGTTATGCCCTTATTTGGTCATATCTGTGGACGTATGGTCGTGATGGTGAGTCCCTCTGCCCTGACTGTCTGCTCTCTTCAAGAAGAGCATGATGGGTTAGATTAGTTACACGCTCTAATGTTCAGTGGCGTCCAGAGTTCAGTCGGCTGTTCAGTCAGTTGGTTCCGTTTCATTAGACTTTAACTATCTCTACATAGACGCTGCTACTAAAACTCTTATTGTGCATGTCCTAAAGTCTCTCTACATAGACGCTGCTACTAAAACTCTTATTATGCATGTCCTAAAGTCTCTCTACATAGATGCTGCTACTAAAACTCTTATTATGCATGTCCTAAAGCTTATATCTCCCAACATTCTGGATTCTCTACCCTGGCTGCCAATCAACAAAGACTAAACTACAAAATGTCTGTGCTTTCAAATGCATCTATTGTAACTTCCTCCCAATTTCTCTCTCCCCCTCTCTCTCTCTCTCTCTCTCTTCAAAATCAAATGTATTTATATAGCCCTTCGTACATCAGCTGATATCTCAAAGTGCTGTACAGAAACCCAGCCTAAAACCCCAAACAGCAAGCAATGCAGGTGTAGAAGCTAGGTGGCTAGGAAAAACTCCCTAGAAAGGCCAAAACCTAGGAAGAAACCTAGAGAGGTAAACTACTGATATATTTACTGAGAGAGGTCTTCCTCTCTCTCTCTCTCTCTCTCTCTCTCTCTCTCTCTCTCTCTCTCTCACACACACACAGTAAACAAAACAAGGTCATGAAGAGTAGCAAACTCACCAAAATAATCATAGACAATCAACATCAAACCACAATAAATAGCATTGAAACAGACCACAAACACCCTGTAAGCATTTACAGTATATATGGTGTCAGACTGCATGCCTCAATATTTTCCAAACAAAATGAAACATTTGCAGGATATTACAATTAATCGAGAGGCCTAGTGCTCTGAAATAATTGTATTTGTTTCATATCGTAGACGCAGAAAATCTTTCATTCATGGCAAGTAAGGCTCAGAGATGTTCCATCACTCTCATTGTCTGATTTGACTGTGTTCCTAATATGGCCTCAGCTCAAAGGAACTTGTAGTAACCTTTAACTTTTGATCAGATATATATATAAATATATATATATATATATATATATATATATATATATAGAGAGAGAGAGAGAGAGAGAGAGAGACCTAGATGCCAGAACTGGACAAGAACCTGACACTCTCAGCACACAGGGGACCTACCTGAAGGTAACAGTATTTCCTCCCAAATAAGCCCCCCAAGACACAACTATGACAAAACAACCAACAAAAACGGGTCACAACTCATCCCTTGGCAGTATTACTGTGGATTACTTTATCAGTGACTTCAACCCAGAGTCTGTCAGAGCGTTCACAATCAGCCCACTGACACCCCTTTCAGATCAAAGCAAAATCAAAGTCCATTTGAACAGAGCAATACTCTGTTCCAAAAGTGCCAAAAGAACAACACAATATTAAGAAATGTTATAGATGGAAGAAAAGTAATGTAGAAAACTACCAAAAAACAATTAGGCAACAACAAATGAAATCCCTTTCAGACAACGTCCTGGACAAAACATTCACTGTAATATTGAAGGTGTAAACTCGGCAGTAGAAAGCCTAAACAGTGTATTTGACCTCTCAGCTGCCCTATCAAATAAAACAATTAAAACAATGACATATGGTTTGATGAAGAATGTAAAAACCTAAGAAAGAAATTGAGAAACCAATCCAACCAAAAACATGGAGACCCAGAAAGGCCTACTATGGTGAATCACTAAAACAATACAGAAATACACTACGGAAAAAGAAGGAACAGCACGTCAGAAATGTAAGAATCCATAGAATATAATCTCTTCTGGGAAAGAGTTATCTATTCAAAATGGAGATTTATGGATGAACCACTTCTCCAATCTTGTTGGCTCTATAACAAAGGACAAACAGCACAAACATATACTTGATCAAATACAAAGCTTAGCATCACCTATTAAAGACTCCCAGAACCCACTGGATTCTCCAATTACATGGAATGAACTACAGGACCAAATACAAACCCTCCAAACCATCCTAAATTAAATGATAAAATACACAGACCACAAATTCCAATTAGCTATACTTAAACTATTTAACCTCATCCTCATCTTCCCCAATATTTGAACCAAGAACTAATCACCCCAATATACAAAATTGGAGACAAATTTGACCCCAATATCTACCGTGGGATATACGTCAACAGCAACCTTGGGAAATGCGTACATTTCCTCAGTGAAAACAATGTACTATGCAAATGTCAAATTGGCCTTTTACCAAATTACAGTGCGACAGACCACATATTCACCCTTCACACCCTAATTAACAAACAAACCAAAACAAAGGCAAACTCTTCATACGCGTTGTTGATTTTTTTAAAAATAAACTTTAGACTCAATTTGGCATGAGGGTCTGCTATACAAATTAATGAAAAGTGGTGGGGGAAAATATACAACATTATAAAAGCCATATACACAAACAACTAGTGTGCAGTTAAAATAGGCAAAAAAAACACACATTTCCTTCCACAGATGAGATGAGATGAGACAGGGATGCAGCTTGAGCCCCACTCTCTTCAACATATATATTGACGATTTGGCGAGGATACTAGAACAATCTAAAGCACCCGGCCTCACTCTACTAGACTCTAGACTGAATTCAAATGTCTACTGTTTGCTGATGATCTGGTGCCTCTGTCACCAACCAAGGAGGGCCTACAGCAGCACCTAGATTTTCTGCACAGACTCTGTCAGACCTGGGCCCTGACAGTAAATCTCATTAAGACAAAAATAATGGTGTTCCAAAAAAGGTTCAGTTGGCAGGAACACAAATACAAATTCGACCTAGACACCATTGCCCTAGAGCACACAAAAAAACTATATCTGCCTTGGCCTAAACATCAGCGCCAAAGGTAACTTGATCTGACAGACAAAGCAAAAAGGACCTTTTACGCCATCAAAAGGAACATAAAATTTGACATTCCAAATAGGATCTGACTAAAAATACTTGAATCGGTTATGGAACCCATGGCCTTTATCGGTGTGAGGTCTGGGATCAGCTAACCAACCAAGAATACACAAAATGGGACAAACACCAAATTGAGAGTACACATGCAGAATTCTGCAAAAACATCCTCAGTGTACAACCTGAAACACCAAATGATACATGCCGAGCAGAATTAGGCCGATATCCACTAAGTATCCAAATCCAGAAAAGAGACGTTAAATTTTACAACCACCTAAAAGGAAGTGATTCTCAAACCTTTGTCATGACATTGGCCTGTGGGTGAGGTTTATGACCCCCCCCCCCCCCCCTCCATAAATACCTTTCTCCCTTTCCTCTCTCTTGACACTACAGAAGGACTCTTGAAAAGCCTTTGTTAAACATATAGAGTCTGGCTACATCAAAAGGTGGGGGGAAAGGAACCATGTTTCGTTAATCCAACCTGTTGAAAATATGCATTGGTACTTAATGAATATGATGCCAGATCAGTTGGTGTCTGAGACATTCTTACTAATGATAGGATGACATAAACTGTATCTTGGAAAGTCTACACATTATAGTTATCAGATTTACATGGAATTGTTGTGCAAATAAACTATGAAACACGCCCTTCTCTCCCCTCCTATATAAAGCCGTTGACGAAAATGTAACTTTGTGTTCAGAGGACGAGAGGACGACAGTCCCCCATGTTGAAAGGGCTCAGATAATAACCTAATGAAATTAGCATCGAATTTTAACGTAAAGATGATGATCAACACGTAGAAAGGATGAATTTCTACAATAACAGCCAGAATATATTATGAGCTAAAAGTATGGCAACTTGGTATGAACTTTGAACTCTTATTCACTCCAGAAGTGATACCCCCTGAGTTAGCAGCGGCCACTGTAAACGTGGGCTAGGAAAGGACGGACAACGTATACAGTCTACCACACAACGACGCTACTACAACGTATCCAGTTTACCACCAGAGACACTCTTCAAAGGACAAGGAAGATCTCTGTTGGGCAACACGGCCTTCCATCTACAACCAACCTATTTCAGCGCAGCTCAGAGTAAATATTTATTGCATTTTCCTTTTCCAAATGGGCAGTTATATAGAATGTATAAGATGCTATGATAGCATAGCTTCTCCCTTTGTTCTTCAGTCTTCCCGTGCTTTCATTCAAGCCCAACCCCCTCTCTTTGTGTAACCAGCCGTCATACAGTTTCCGTCCCCCAGGGACGTTTTCTTGTAAGACATAATTAGTAATCAATGTATGAACCATTCTGTGTAGATGTAATTCTGTGTGATTATTTAGGTATTTAGTAAATAAATAATTAAACCAAAGTTTTGTATTGTTAGCCAGGGTCGTGAAGATAACCAAGAATTTACAACTTTCAGATGAGACTGAAACAAGGTGACGATTGATATTGACTGCTATTGATGTAAAAGATTACCAGGTCTTTAAGAGTTTATTCGGAAGATAACAGCTCTATAAACATTATTTTGTGGTGCCCCGACTTTCTAGTTAATTACATTTACATGATTAATTTAATCAGGTAATATTATTTACAGAGAAATTATTTTATAGAATAGCATATCATATCACTTAATCCGGCATAGCCAAAGACACGACACCTTCCATAACGAAGCCATCACCTACAGAGAGATGAACCTGGGCCCTCATTTATCAATGTTGCGTACGAACAGAAATGTCTGTAAACCGTGCATGAGATCATTTCTAAGCAAAGTGTTTGGATTTATCCATTTGTACTTATACTTGAGAATGTGGGTAACTTGAAGCACACCTCTGACTGTGCGTACCCACAACACCTTGTGGTAGAAAAGTCAATCTGTTCGTGAAATACCATCCATCAAATGGAGAAAGGATTGGAATACTGGAACAAATCATAAACTACGAAGAAAAAATTGAATACATTAATAGTTTATTCATGCATGTATTTTATAGACACTTAAGCTACTAATAGTTTTCTCAGTATACTATCGAATTCATAAACATGAAACCATTTAAGCCTAATTGAATAATAAAGTTACTTAGAAAGAGAGTGGAATGTAAGGTTGGTGGCAATTGAGTTAAACCAGTCAAATAATATAAAAGGCAACACTGAGGCGTTGTGACTTGTCCAAAATGACAAATGTTCCATTGCTGGAGGATCTGGCACAAGCTGCATTACGCAGGGAACGTGTTTTCAATGAGCGTGCAGATTGTTTTTCTGAGAGCGACGCTTGGCTTATTTTGTTTTCCAAGGCATATTTTATTGTATCTCTGCAACCAACTCTCTCCAGTTTTAGAAAGGGAGACGAAACGCACAAACGCCATCCCAGTGCAAACCCAAGTCCTCTCCACCCTGGGACTTTTATCCACTAGAACATTCCAACGGGAGATTGCGGATCGGACTGGCGTTTCATAACCAACCAGGAGCCGAATATTGCCGGCAGTCCTTCATGGCATTATTTCATTTCAAACCAACAAGAGGCAAAGTACAACCAAGCCCATGCACGCACCAGAACAACAGTGGAGCGCACCATAGGCCTGCTGAAAGGATGTTGTGCCTGTATGGGACAGGAGGCACACTGGAATACCAGCCTAGAAAGGTTTACCTCTGAAATTACATTCTTCAATCTCCATTACATGAATGTAATACAATGTGCAAGTTCCTTTTTAGGTTTGCTACATTGTCAAGTCTTTCAGTGTGATCCACAACATTGCAATCAAAAATGGCATTCCACTGAATGATCCACCCAGACTGATGAGCCCATGCCTGACAGGGAGTGTTTCCCACCACCCATAGCCCTGGCACTGAGGACAAGAGTCAATATCATACAACGGTTCTCGGTATCTGTTCTTCCAAATATTGTAATCAAATCGACAAGGAAAACACATTTACATTCCACCAGAATTTATTTTCTCACATGTTTGACACAACCAACAAGTTCTTTCAACGATTGATGTATCTCGTTCAGGCCGTTGCATACATCCTCCTGTAACGATTGTTGTTGGGAGAAGGAGAAGAGGACCAAAGTGCAGCGTGGTACGTATTCACAATACATTTTAATAAAGACGAATACTGAAACAAAAACAACAAACCTACAAACGAACAGTTCTGCAAGGTGCAACAAAAACACTAAACAGAAAAATAACTACCCACAACCCATAGTGGGAAAACAGGCTGCCTAAGTATGGTTTTCAATCAGAGACAACGATTGCCAGCTGCCTCTGATTGGGAACCATACCAGGCCAAACACATAGAAATAGAAAACATAGAACACAAAACATAGAATGCCCACCCCAACTCACGCCCTGACCAAACTAAAATAGAGACATAAAAAAGGAACTAAGGTCGGGACGTGACACCTCCAGCTGCTGTTTGAGTCCAATAATTGATGTGTTGATCTCTTCTTGTTGTTTCAGGACTGCGTCAGTCCTGAGCTGAAGCGCTCGACCAAAGAGGACAGACACCCTTCTTGTAGGCCTGGGGATGAAGGATCAGGCAAATCACCCACATCTGTCAAGATTTCATGTTTTGTTATTTTTGTTATATTCATTTTGTTATATATATTTGTTATATTTATTGCCAAGAAAAAAATATTTAGATGTGGTCCATGTGTCACGCCCTGGCCTTAGTATTCTGTGTTTTCTTTATTATGTTGGTTAGACCAGGGTGTGACATGGGTGATTTATGTGTCTTGTTTTGTCTAGGGGTTTTTGTAGTCTATGGGGGTTGTGTTCAGTTGAGTGTTCTAGGAAAGTCTATGGTCGCCTGGAGTGGTTCTCAATCAGAGGCAGGTGTTTATCGTTGTCTCTGATTGGGAACCATATTTAGGCAGCCATATTCTTTAGGTATCTTGTGGGTGATTGTTCCTGTCTCTGTGTTTTGCACCAGTTAGGACTGGTTCGGTTTTTCCACGGTTTCTTATTTTGTATAGTGGTTTCATCTTTCATTAAAGATGTTTATAAATAACCACGCTGCATTTTGGTCCGCCTCTCCTTCCCAGGAAGAAAGTCGTTACACCATGTCTGAAAATTGTTGCGAAAATAAAGCTTACCATCAGTTGGTGTGTCTGGTAGTCCTTCAGGGTCTGGGAGAGTGTCCTCAGTGTCACCATCAGTTGGTGTGTCTGGTAGTCCTTCAGGGTCTGGGAGAGTGTCCTCAGTGTCACCATCAGTTGGTGTGTCTGGTAGTCCTTCAGGGTCTGGGAGAGTGTCCTCAGTGTCACCATCAGTTGGTGTGTCTGGTAGTCCTTCAGGGTCTGGGAGAGTGTCCTCAGTGTCACCATCAGTTGGTGTGTCTGGTAGTCCTTCAGGGTCTGGGAGAGTGTCCTCAGTGTCACCATCAGTTGGTGTGTCTGGTAGTCCTTCAGGGTCTGGGAGAGTGTCCTCAGTGTCACCATCAGTTGGTGTGTCTGAGGTTTCTCCAGTTGTGCTGCCAGTGCTCTGGTCTATAGCAGACAGTGAAGAGTCACTCTGTCCTCCTCCTGTTGCACTTATATCCATTTTGTGTATCACATAATTGTTATTTTTTTCATATGTTTTCTAATCAAACCATTTATTTTTAATTTCATGTACTGTTCTGCACTCAGATGAGACAGAATCTAAGACAGCTCTAACCTGCTAACCAAATAAATATTTTGTATCTTTTTTGTCAAGACATTGCTGAGGGCTCCAAAAAAAGTACGACTTGTTTTGCTTCCACTTCGGTGACCTAAAGTTATATTTCTGCGTCCAAAAAGTGTTTTTTTCTTTGTCTTCTTTGATTTCTCCATGTTGGCGGACAGAAAATAGTGACATTTCTTGCAGCTTTAAAGGGAAGGTTTGTGACCATAAATGGTCATTTTAGGGCGGTTCTTTATGTAAATGAGACTTCACGTGCACTAGCGCAGTGTTTTAGAACGTGTCTGATTTATCAAGGCACAATACTTACAGGTGTGTGTAAATCAAGTGTACGAGCAATTGATAAATACCAACTTTTTGTGCTTGCGAACATTATACATTTTCTTCGTACGCGTTCATTTAGAAGCCCTTTCTATGCAACATTGATAAATGAGGGCCCTGGAGAATAGTCCCCTAAACAAGCTGGTCCTGGGGCTCTGTTCACAAACCCCACGGAGCCCGTAGGCAGATCTGACTCTCAAGAGAAGACATGCTATGTTCATCTCCTACCAAATGTATGACCATATTAGAGAAACATATTCCCCTCAGATTACACAGATCCACAAATCTAATTTTGATAAACTCCCATATCTATTAGGTGAAATACCACACAGTCTGACATCACAGCAGCAAGAATGTGTGACCTGTTGCCACAAGAAAAGGGCTACCAGTGAAGAACAAACACCATTGTAAATACAACCCATATTTATGTTTATTTATTTTCCTATTGGTACTTTAACTATTTGCACATTGTTATAACACTGTACATAGCCATAACATAACATTTGAAATGTCTATATTCCTTTGAAACGCTTGTGAGTGTAATGTTTAGGGTTAAGGTTAGCCCTTTGAATCAACTGAATTGAGAGAGAGATGAAAATAGAGAGAGAGAGAGAGAGAGAGAGGAGAGAGAGGAGAGAGAGAGAGAGAGGAGAGAGAGAGAGAGAGAGAGAGAGAGAGAGAGAGAGAGAGAGAGAGAGAGCGAGAGAGAGAGAGAGAGAGAGTAAAAGAGAGGGAGCCGTGGACACAGAAACAGCGTGCTCGTCTCTCGGCTGGAGTCATGTTATTGATCAAGCACACAAACACTCCATCCACTGGCTTGGGCCCGCCTCCACAACCTTTGTGATAAAGCTTTTAAACAACCAGCATCATTAAATAGGCCTCAGGCTGCGGTGGTGCACAGCAGTGGAAACTGAAGCACACTCATTTTCCTTCATTAGCTCTACAGTGGCTACCAGTGAGTCAGGAAGGGTGCAGTCATCTCCTGGGGAGAGAGGGAAGGAGTTGGAGGGGTTACGTTTAGGAGCGCTGAAATGTTCTGAATGTTTTAGAACATTTTAGAGTGGAACGTCCTGTTGTGGAGGTAATTGTATGCTGTATTAGGATTGGTTTAACTGGACCCCTGTGTTTCATGGGCCAGCGGGCCGCACTAGCGCAGGCGGAGCCAACTCTACAATCACCATCTAAATCAGTCACTGATGTGAGTGTGTCAAAAACAAAACCCAGGATATAGGCCCCCGAGAACCAGAGTTGACCATTCCTGTCATGTATTGTCATGTTGTGTCTTTCTGTCCTTTCCTTTCACCCTGTCTCCCTCTGCTGGTCGTATTAGGTTACCTTTTCTCCCCCGCTTTCCCCCAGCTGTTCCTTGTCTCCTCTTGACTACCTCGTCACCCCTTCTCCCACCTGTTCCCCTTTTCCCTCTGATTAGTCCCCTATATCTCTCTCTGTTTTTGTTCCTGTCCTTGTCGGATTCTTGTTTGTTGTGTTTCATGCCTGAGCCAGACTATCGTCATGTTTGCTGTAACCTTGTCCTGTCCTGTCGGAATCTGCCGGTCTATCTGAGCCTACCTATGTTTGGTTATTAAAGAAGCTCTGTTTAAGTTAGTTCGCTTTTGGGTCCTCATTCACTCACCGTAACAGAAGAATCCGACCAAGAATGGACCCAGCGACTTCGGATCCTCTCCACTCAGCCGTCGAGATCCAGGGAGCGATGCTAGGCAGACACGAGCAGGAATTGTCTGCTGCTCGACATGCCGTTGAGACCCTGGCCACCCAAGTCTCCAACCTCACAGAACAGGTTCACCATCTCCGCCTCGATCCACCGGCCACTTCCAGGGCTTTCGAATCTCCGGAGCCCAGAATCAATAACCCGCCGTGTTACTCTGGGGAGCCCACTGAATGCCGCTCGTTCCTCACCCAGTGTGATATTGTGTTTTCTCTCCAGCCCAACACTTACTCCAGGAGCACTGCTCGTGTCGCCTACGTCATATCTCTCCTTATTGGACGGGCTCGTGAGTGGGGCACGGCAATCTGGGAGGCAAGGGCTGAGTGTACTAACCAGTATCAGGACTTTAAGGAGGAGATGATACGGGTTTTTGATCGATCTGTTTTTGGGGAGGAGGCTTCCAGGGCCCTGTCTTCCCTATGTCAAGGTAATCGATCCATAACAGACTACTCTATTGAGTTTCGCACTCTTGCTGCCTCCAGTGGCTGGAACGAGCCGGCTTTGCTCGCTCGTTTTCTGGAGGGTCTCCGCGCAGAGGTAAAGGATGAGATTCTCTCCCGGGAGGTCCCTTCCAGCGTGGATTCCCTGATTGAACTCGCTATTCGCATTGAGCGACGGGTTGATCTTCGTCACCGAGCTCGTGGAAAGGAGCTCGCGTTCTCCGTTGCCCCCCTCTCCGCATCACTACCATCTTCCTCTGCCGGCTCGGGAGCTGAGCCTATGCAGCTGGGAGGTATCCGCATCTCGACTAAGGAGAGGGAACGGAGAATCACCAACCGCCTCTGTCTCTATTGCGGTTCTGCTGGTCATTTTGTCACTTCATGTCCAGTAAAAGCCAGAGCTCATCAGTAAGCGGAGGGCTACTGGTGAGCGCTACTACTCCTGTCTCTCCTTCAAGATCCTGCACTACCTTGTCGGTCCATCTACGCTGGACCGGTTCGTCAGCTTCCTGCAGTGCCTTAATAGACTCTGGGGCGGAGGGCTGTTTTATGGACGAGACCTGGGCTCGGGAACATGACATTCCTCTCAGACAGTTAAGGGAATCCACGGCCTTGTTCGCCCTGGATGGTAGTCCTCTCCCCAGGATTCAGCGTGAGACGCTACCTTTAACCCTCACTGTTTCTGGTAATCATAGCGAAACCATTTCTTTTTTGATTTTTCGTTCACCTTTTACACCTGTTGTTTTGGGCCATCCCTGGCTAGTTTGTCATAATCCTTCCATTAATTGGTCTAGTAATTCTATCCTCTCCTGGAACGTCTCTTGTCATGTGAAATGTTTAATGTCTGCTATCCCTCCTGTTTCCTCTGTCTCTTCTTCACAGGAGGAGCCTGGTGATTTGACAGGGGTGCCGGAGGAATATCACGATCTGCGCACGGTGTTCAGTCGGTCCAGGGCCACCTCTCTTCCTCCACACCGGTCGTATGATTGTAGTATTGATCTCCTTCCGGGAACCACTCCCCCCCGGGGTAGACTATACTCTCTGTCGGCTCCCGAACGTAAGGCTCTCGAGGATTATTTGTCTGTAGCTCTTGACGCCGGTACCATAGTCCCCTCCTCCTCTCCCGCCGGAGCGGGGTTTTTTTTTGTCAAGAAGAAGGACGGGTCTCTGCGCCCCTGCATAGATTATCGAGGGCTGAATGACATAACAGTTAAGAATCGTTATCCGCTTCCCCTTATGTCTTCAGCCTTCGAGATCCTGCAGGGAGCCAGGTTTTTCACTAAGTTGGACCTTCGTAACGCTTACCATCTCGTGCGCATCAGGGAGGGGGACGAGTGGAAGACGGCGTTTAACACTCCGTTAGGGCACTTTGAATACCGGGTTCTTCCTTTCGGCCTCGCTAACGCTCCAGCTGTCTTTCAGGCATTAGTCAATGATGTCCTGAGAGACATGCTGAACATCTTTGTTTTCGTTTACCTTGACGATATCCTGATTTTTTCACCGTCACTCCCGATTCATCTTCAGCACGTTCGACGTGTCCTCCAGCGCCTTTTAGAGAATTGTCTTTTTGTGAAGGCTGAGAAGTGCACTTTTCATGCCTCCTCCGTCACATTTCTCGGTTCTGTTATTTCCGCTGAAGGCATTAAGATGGATCCCGCTAAGGTCCAAGCTGTCATTGATTGGCCCGCCCCTAAGTCACGCGTCGAGCTGCAGCGCTTTCTCGGCTTCGCGAACTTCTATCGTCGTTTCATCCGTAATTTCGGTCAGGTGGCAGCTCCTCTCACAGCCCTTACTTCTGTCAAGACGTGCTTTAAGTGGTCCGTTTCCGCCCAGGGAGCTTTTGATCTCCTCAAGAATCGTTTTACATCCGCTCCTATCCTTGTTACACCTGACGTCTCTAGACAGTTCGTTGTCGAGGTTGACGCGTCAGAGGTGGGCGTGGGAGCCATTCTTTCTCAGCGCTCCCTCTCTGACGACAAGGTCCACCCATGCGCGTATTTTTCTCATCGCCTGTCGCCGTCGGAACGTAACTATGATGTGGGAAACCGCGAACTGCTCGCCATCCGGTTAGCCCTAGGCGAATGGCGACAGTGGTTGGAGGGGGCGACCGTTCCTTTTGTCGTTTGGACTGACCATAGGAACCTTGAGTACATCCGTTCTGCCAAACGACTTAATGCGCGTCAGGCGCGTTGGGCGCTGTTTTTCGCTCGTTTCGAGTTCGTGATTTCTTATCGTCCGGGCTCTAAGAACACCAAGCCTGATGCTTTATCTCGTCTCTTCAGTTCTTCAGTAGCCTCCACTGACCCCGAGGGGATTCTCCCTGAGGGGCGTGTTGTCGGGTTGACTGTCTGGGGAATTGAGAGGCAGGTAAAGCAAGCGCTCACTCACACTCCGTCGCCGCGCGCTTGTCCTAGGAACCTTCTTTTCGTTCCCGTTCCTACTCGTCTGGCCGTTCTTCAGTGGGCTCACTCTGCCAAGTTAGCCGGCCACCCTGGCGTTCGGGGTACGCTTGCTTCCATTCGCCAGCGTTTTTGGTGGCCCACCCGGGAGCATGACACGCGTCGTTTCGTGGCTGCTTGTTCGGTCTGCGCGCAGACTAAGTCCGGTAACTCCCCTCCGGCCGGCCGTCTCAGGCCGCTTCCCATTCCCTCTCGACCGTGGTCTCACATCGCCTTAGATTTTGTCACCGGACTGCCTTCGTCAGCGGGGAAGACTGTTATTCTTACGGTTGTCGATAGGTTCTCTAAGGCGGCTCATTTCATTCCCCTTGCTAAGCTTCCTTCTGCTAAAGAGACGGCACAAATCATCATCGAGAATGTTTTCAGAATTCATGGCCTTCCGTCAGACGTCGTTTCGGACAGAGGTCCGCAATTCACGTCTCAATTTTGGAGGGAGTTTTGCCGTTTGATTGGGGCTTCCGTCAGTCTCTCTTCCGGCTTTCACCCCCAGTCTAACGGTCAAGCAGAACGGGCCAATCAGACTATTGGTCGCATCTTACGCAGTCTTTCTTTTCGCAACCCTGCGTCTTGGTCAGAACAGCTCCCCTGGGCAGAATACGCCCACAACTCGCTTCCTTCGTCTGCGACCGGGCTATCTCCTTTTCAGAGTAGCCTCGGGTACCAGCCTCCGCTGTTCTCATCTCAGTTTGCCGAGTCCAGCGTCCCCTCCGCTCAGGCTTTTGTCCAACGTTGCGAGCGCACCTGGAAGAGGGTCAGGTCTGCACTTTGCCGTTATAGGACGCAGACTGTGAGGGCTGCTAATAAGCGTAGAACTAAGAGTCCTAGATATTGTCGCGGTCAGAGAGTTTGGCTCTCCACTCAGAACCTTCCCCTTAAGACGGCTTCTCGCAAGTTGACCCCGCGGTTCATTGGTCCGTTCCGTATTTCTCGGGTCATTAATCCTGTCGCAGTTCGACTTCTTCTTCCGCGATACCTTCGTCGCGTCCACCCGGTCTTCCATGTCTCCTGTATTAAGCCCGTTCTTCGCGCCCCCGCTCGTCTTCCCCCCCCCCCCCCATCCTTGTCG
The DNA here is from genome assembly GCF_013265735.2 of Oncorhynchus mykiss. Taxonomy (NCBI): domain Eukaryota; kingdom Metazoa; phylum Chordata; class Actinopteri; order Salmoniformes; family Salmonidae; genus Oncorhynchus; species Oncorhynchus mykiss. The sequence continues at coordinate 89,855,081 of NC_048570.1, forward strand.
AGGGCGCACCCATCTACAGGGTCCGCAGGATTTTGGACATGCGTCCTCGGGGCCGTGGTCACCAGTACCTCGTTGATTGGGAGGGGTACGGTCCTGAGGAGAGGAGTTGGGTTCCCTCTCGGGACGTGCTGGACCGTGCGCTGATCGAGGATTTCCTCCGTTGCCGCCAGGTTTCCTCCTCGAGTGCGCCAGGAGGCGCTCGGTGAGTGGGGGGGTACTGTCATGTATTGTCATGTTGTGTCTTTCTGTCCTTTCCTTTCACCCTGTCTCCCTCTGCTGGTCGTATTAGGTTACCTTTTCTCCCCCGCTTTCCCCCAGCTGTCCCTTGTCTCCTCTTGACTACCTCGTCACCCCTTCTCCCACCTGTTCCCCTTTTCCCTCTGATTAGTCCCCTATATCTCTCTCTGTTTTTGTTCCTGTCCTTGTCGGATTCTTGTTTGTTGTGTTTCATGCCTGAGCCAGACTATCGTCATGTTTGCTGTAACCTTGTCCTGTCCTGTCGGAATCTGCCGGTCTATCTGAGCCTACCTATGTTTGGTTATTAAAGAAGCTCTGTTTAAGTTAGTTCGCTTTTGGGTCCTCATTCACTCACCGTAACAATTCCTGGTCTTGAGGCTCATCTTCAGGGAATCCTGGCTTAGGAAAACCACCAAAAACCCTGAAATTTCCATCCCTAACTATAACATTTTCCAACAAGATAGAACTGCTAAAGGGGGCGGTGTTGCAATCTACTGCAGAGATAGCCTGCAGAGTTCTATCTTAATATCCAGGTCTGTACCAAAACAATTTGAGCTTCTACTTCTAAAAATTCACCTTTCCAGAAACAAGTCTCTCACCGTTGCTGCTTGCTATAGACCACCCTCTGTCGCCAGCTGTGCCCTGGACACCATATGTGAATTGATTGCCCCCCATCTATCTTCTGAGCTCGTGCTGCTAGGTGACCTAAACTGGGACATGCTTAACACCCCGGCCATCCTACAATCTAAGCTTGAGGCCCTCAATCTCACACAAATGATCAATGATATCAGGTACTACCAGGTACTACCCCAAATCCGTAAACACGGGCACCCTCATAGATATCATCCTAACTAACTCGCCCTCCAAATACACCTCTGCTGTTTTCAACCAAGACCTCGTGATCACTGCCTCATTGCCTGCATCCGTAATGGGTCTGCGGTCAAACGACCACCCCTCATCACTGTCAAACGCTCCTTAAAACACTTCTGCGAACAGTTCTTTCTAATTGACTTAGCCGGGGTATCCTGGAATGACATTGACCTCATCCCGTCAGTAGAGCATACATGGTTATTCTTTAAAGTGACTTCCTCACCATCTTAAATAAGCATGCTCCATTCAAAAAATGTAGAACTAGGAATAGATATAGCCCTTGGCTCACTCCAGACCTGTCTGCCCTTGACCAGCACAAAAACATCCTGTGGCGTTCTGCATTAGCATCGAATAGCCCCTGTGATATGCAACTTTTTAGGGAAGTTAGGAACCAACATACACAGGCAGTTAGGAAAGCTTAGGCTAGCTTTTTCAAGCAGAAATTTGCATCCTGTAGTACAAACTCAAAAAAGTTCTGGGACACTGTAAAGTCTATGGAGAATAAGAGAACCTCCTCCCAGCTGCCCACTGCACTGAGGCTAGGAAACACTGTCACTACCAATAAATCCACAATAATTGAGAATTTCAATAAGCATTTTTCTACGGCTGGCCATGCTTTCCACCTGGCTACCCCTACCCCGGTCAACTGCCAGGCACCCTCCACAGCAACCCGCCCAAGCCTCCCCATTTCTCCTTCTGTTCTGAAAGAGCTGCAAAATCTGGACCCCTACAAATCAGCCGGGCTAGACAATCTGGACCCTCTCTTTCTGAAATGATCTGCCGAAATTATTGCAACCCCTATTACTAGCCTGTTCAACCTCTCTTCAGTATCATCTGAGATTCCCATAGATTGGAATGCTGCCGCGGTCATCCCCCTCTTCAAAGGGGGAGACACTCTAGACCCAAACTGCTACAGGCCTATATTTATTCTACCCGGTCTTTCTAATGTCTTTGAAAGCCAAGTTAACAAACAGATTACCGACCATTTCTAATCTCACCGTACCTTCTCCGCTATGCATTCTGGTTTCAGAGCTGGTCATGAGTGCACCTCAGCCACGCTCAAGGTCCTAAACGATATCATAACCGCCATCGATAAGAGACATTACTGTGCAGCCGTATTCATCGACCTGGCTAAGGCTTTCGACTCTGTCAATCACAACATTCTTATTGGCAGACTCAACAGCCTTGGTTTCTCAAATGATTGCCTCGCCTGGTTCACCAACTACTTCTCCGATAGATTTCAGTATGTAAAATCGGAGGGCCTGTTGTCCGGACCTCTGGCAGTCTCTATGGGGGTGCCACAGGATTCAATTCTCGGGACGACTCTCTTTTCTGTATACATCAATGATGTCACTCTCGTGCTGTTGAGTCTCTGATCCACCTCTACGCAGACGACATTTTGTATACCTCTGGCCCTTCTCTGGCCCTTCTTTGGACACTGTGTTAACTAACCTCCAGATGAGCTTCAATGCCATACAACACTCCTTCCGTGGCCTCCAACTGCTCTTAAATGCAAGTAAAACTAAATGCATGCTCTTCAACCGATCGCTGCCTGCACCTGCGCGCCCGTCCAGCATCACTACTCTGGACGGTTCTGACTTAGAATATGTGGACAACTACAAATACATAGGTGTCTGGTTAGACTGTAAACTCTCATTCCAGACTCACATTAAACATCTGCAATCCAAAATTAAATCTAGAATCGGCTTCCTATTTCGCAACAAAGCATCCTTCTCTCATGCTGCCCAAACATACCCTCGTAAAACTGACCATCCTACCGATCCTCAACTTTGGCGATGTCATTTACAAAATAGCCTCCAACACTCTACTCAACAAATTGGATGCCGTCTATCACAGTACCATATACTACCCACCACTGCGACCTGTATGATCTCGTTGGCTGGCCCTCGCTTCATACTCGTCGCCAAACCCACTGGCTCCAGGTCATCTACAAGTCTCTGCTAGGTAAAGCCCCGCCTTATCTCAGCTCACCATAGCAGCACCCACCCATAGCACGCCCTCCAGCAGGTATATCTCACTGGTCACCCCCAAAGCTAATTCTTCCTTTGGCCGCCTCTCCTTCCAGTTCTCTGCTGCCAATGACTGGAACGAACTGCAAAAATCTCTGAAGCTGGAGACTCTTACCTCCCTCACTAGCTTTAAGCACCAGCTGTCAGAGTAGCTCACAGATCACTGCACTTGTAATTAGCTCATCTGTAAATAGCCCATCCAATCTTCCTCATCCCCATACTGCATTTATTTATTTATCTTGCTCCTTTGCACCGCAGTATCTCAACTTGCACATTCATCTTCTGCACATCCTACCATTCCAGTGTTTAATTGCTATGTTGTAATTACTTTGCCACCATGGCCTATTTATTGCCTTACCTCTCTTATCCTACCTCATTTGCACATGCAGTATATAGATTTTTCAACTGTATTATTGATTGTATGCTTGTTTATTCCATGTGTAACTCTGTGTTGTTGTATGTGTCGAACTGCTTTGCTTTTCCTTGGCCAGGTCGCAGTTGCAAATGAGAACTTGTTCTCAACTAGCCTACCTGGTTAAATAAAGGTGTTCTCAACTAGCCTACCTGGTTAAATAAAGGTGTTCTCAACTAGCCTACCTGGTTAAATAAAGGTGAAATAAACTGCCTTGTTCAGGGGCAGAACGACAGATGTTTACCTTGTCAGCTCAGGGATTCAATCTAGCAACCTTTTGGTTATAAGTCTTACACTCTAACCACTAGGCTACCTGCCGCTCAGAGGTCCCTCTCTAATTATGAATTTACCAAATGGGACAAACATCCAGTAGAAATACTGCACGCAGAGTTTTGCTAGACTGTGTTGCAAGCGCAAAGAAAACCTCTAAATTAGGAATGTAGAGCAGAATTGGGCCATTACCCCCTCCTCATCCAAATAGAAAAAAGAGGCGTCACATTTTACAACCATCTAAAAACAAGTGACCCCAAAACATTCCATCACACAGCTCTACGTCAAGAGATGAAACAAGACAAGAGTCCCCTCAGACAGCTGGTTCTGAGGCTCAGTTCACTAACCCAAACAAACCCCATAGAGCCTCAGGACAGCACTCAGCCAGCTGGTTCTGAGGCTCAGTTCACTAACTCAAACCAACCCCATAGAGCCTCAGGACAGCACTCAGCCAGCTGGTTCTGAGGCTCAGTTCACTAACCCAAACCAACCCCATAGAGCCTCAAAACAGCACTCAGCCAGCTGGTTCTGAGGCTCAGTTCACTAACCCAAACCAACCCCATAGAGCCTCAGGACAGCACTCAGCCAGCTGGTTCTCAGGCTCAGTTCACTAACCCAAACCAACCCCATAGAGCCTCAAAACAGCACTCAGCACCCAACCATCATCAGAAAGCTAAATTAAAAATATATCACCTTTTGGAAAGACACCACCAAAAATCTAAGTAAACATCAATGCTATTTAGCTCTAAACAAACAGTAACATGGTGGCAGACTATCTGACCACCATGACTGATAGAAACTGAGGAAAACACTGACTAGGTACAGACTCAGTGAGCACAGTCTGGCTATAGAGACCGGTTGTCACAGGCAAACCTGGCTGCCCAGAGAGGACAGGCTGTGCTCACTCTGCTCCAGGGGAGAGGTAGAGACAGAACTGCATTTCCTATTACACTGTGTCAAAAACTCAGACCTAAGTGAATCTTTCTTCTTAGCATCTCCCTTGCAGAAGTAAAAACCATAAAAGATGAATGAGCTATCCCTTCAGAATTAAATAGCAGGGCAGAGCTATTAAGAGTAAGTTCTTTCAACAACTTTTTCAGCATTGGTGGGTCGAGCTAACGTAGTTGAGCTAACGTAGGCTAATATGATTAGCATGAGGTTGTAGTAACAAGAACATTTCACAGAACATAGACGTACGTATCTGATATTGTCCGAAAGCTTACGGTACATTCTTGTTAATTTAACTGCACTGTTCAATTTACAGTAGCTATTACAGTGAAAGAATGCCATGCTATTGTTTGAGGAGAGTGCACAGTTTTGATACATGAAAAGTTATTAATAAACATATTAGGCACATTTCGGCAGTCTTGATACAACATTTTGAATAGAAATGCAATGGTTCATTGGATCAGATAAAAACTTCGCACACACACTGCTGGCCGATATCTAAATTGCACCTGGGCTGGAATAATACACTATGGCCTTTCTCTTGCATTTCAAAGATGATGGTACAGAAAAAAATACAAAAAAAAAAATCTTAATTATCGTATTATCTTTTACCAGATCTAATGTGTTATGTTCTCCTACATTCCTACATTTCCACAAACTTTAAAGTGTTTCCTTTCAAATGGTACCAAGACAATGCATATCCTGCTTCAGGGCCTGAGCTACAGGCAGTTATATTTTGGTATGTCATTTTAGTCTAATTTTTTTATTTTAAAGGGGCCAATCCTTAGAGGTAAACTATTCAGAAGACACTGGCTATCTCCCCAGCAGGAATATGTAGGACACTTATATTTCCTGTTTATTACAGCCACATAGGTACGGGTTGACATTGGTCTGGTTATGGTGTGCTACTAGTTGTTGTAAAGATTATCTCTAGCATAGGAAGAACATAAACAACAACACTAAATATAAACAATTACAATAGAAATATATAACCACAGCGTCCCCCAGTGGCCAAATACAGCATCGCAACAAGAACATTTCCAATTCAACAACAGGGTGTGATTACTGTAGCAAGGCTGTACTGAACTGAATTTCAGCTCCTGTGAGCGAGGGTTTTGTCAAGGGGTGTATTCATCACACCGTTACAAAACCTTTCTCAAACAGAAGCAAAAGGAACAAAACGGGGAGGGACCTACCTGATTTTGTAAAATATAAACTTTTGTTTTCGTAGCAAAATGCAACTGTTTGAAACTGTTTGGACTAACGACTACAACCCAGGCTTCCCCACATTTACAAGCATTTCGCTACACCCGCAATAACATCTGCTAAATATGTGTGTTTGATTTTATTAGATTTTATCTTGAGCTTGATTATGACATCATCATTATGACTCGCCATGTCATTCCAGGTCATAATAAAACACAAGTGAGACTTTCATTCCTCATTATTAAGTGGTGGTGTGTTGGTAACCATGGTGCTGGAGTAGGGGATAGAATGGATGGGTTGGTAACCATGGTTCTGGAGTAGGGGATAGAGTGGATGGGTTGGTAACCATGGTGCTGGAGAAGGGGACAGAGTGGATGGGTTGGTAACTATGGTTCTGGAGTAGAGAATAGAGTGGATGTGTTGGTAACCATGGTTCTGGAGTAGGGGATAGGGTGGATGGGTTGGTAACCATGGTGCTGGAGTAGAGGATAGAGTGGATGGGTTGGTAACCATGGTTCTGGAGTAGGGGACAGAGTGGATGGGTTGGTAACCATGGTTCTGGAGTAGGGGACAGAGTGGATGGGTTGGTAACCATGGTTCAAGACAGTGGTGGAAAAACTACCCAATCTTCATACTTGAGTAAAAGTAAGGATACCTTAATAGAAAATGACTCAAGTGAAAGTCACCCACTAAAATACTACTAGAGTAAAAGTCTAAAAATATTTGGTTTTAAATATACTTAAGTATCCAAAGTAAATGTAATTCCTAAAATAAAGTATCAAAAGTAAAAGTATACATCATTTCAAATTCCTTATAATAAGCAAACCAGATTGCAAGATTTTCTAGTTTTTATTTCTATTTTACAGATAGCCAGGGGCACACTCCAACACTCAAACATAGTTTACAAACAAAGCATTTGTGTTTAGTGAGTCTGCCAGACCAGAGGCAGTAGTGATGACCAGGGATGCTCTCTTGATAAGTGTGTCAAAGGGATAATTTTCTTGCCCTGCTATGTATTCAACATGTAACCATCGCGTCAGTCATCCTACAACAACTTTGTAAACCAGCTCACGACTATATCCTCATCTACTGGTCATAAAGGAGTATTGCATACTGTCTGAGGGGCTGATGGAGAGGGATGAGGGATGAGGGGAGGGGAGAGGGATGAAGCCACATTATGGATGAAGTTTCTGTATTGAACTGACAGTGTTTACCATTGTGTAGAAGCACATAGCGCTGCCACACAGACACTACATAAAGAGCGACTGCACTTCCTGATTTGGCCTAGTTTTAGATTTGGGTCATTAAGAAATGCTAGCGGCTATGACTGAATTCAAATGTGAGTTGGATGTAGTTTGATGTGGGTGTGTTCACATGTGGGAAGAGTTAGACAGATTATTTGTTGATGGGAAGAACAGAATTAGATAGGAGACCTGACACTCAACACATCCACAACGTTATAAACTCTGCGATTTCTATAGAAGGACTGGAGATGCTTTGTCTGCCTCTGTCGTTTGACGGGGAGTCCTCAATTGGGTAGGTTTCATCTGACCTGTTCATCCTACAACATAGAGTCTGTTTGTGTGTGAGATATCACCTATTCTAACTGCCATTGGTATTAGAACAGTGACTATGTGTGTATGTGTTCACAGAAACATGCATGGAGCCAGGACATGGAGACTTGCACGATGATGTGATGTTGTCCAGACTGACAGATGGGCTTGATACTGATGTCAAATCTTTAATTGTATTTGTTATTATTAAACGTAATGGTATCAGTCAATATGGGGAGGGGGAAACACTGTGTATTCTGCACCAGGACCAGAGACTTCCTGTTTAATACAGGAAACCACACAGGAAGGTATGACCTCTCTGACATGTTTACCAAGGTAGCCTCATTACCACCTGACAAAATGCAGATAGACACAGTATCTGTATCAGACGGGAAAGACGATGAAAGATGAAAGGCACACATTGTTCTATTGGCAGAACACTTCTTCTATGGTATTATGTAAAGAGTTGTTTATTCCTCATGGACCTGTTACTACATTTAAAAGTTGTCAAAACACTTAGTTTAGAACATCAAAAAATATATATCAGAAATTGTATTCTTCTCATATTACTCTGCTACTGACCGATTGAAAGCTTCCTCCAGCATCTCACCATATGTTAGTTTAGTTAGCGACTTCCTTAAAACTACACGCAGATATATTAAAATGGTCTCCGCTAGTTCATCTGATAATGGACCTCTTCGCCAGATAGCGAAAATCACATATTTCACATGCTAAATAATGGTTATGTAATAATTTATGTGATACTTTACTGTACATAAAGCAATACCTAGCGACTTCATCAAGATGTTCAGATCTCTTGGCATAGCGGCTAAGGTGTTGAGTTGACAGTTGCAGTAGCCTGGTTTGAGGCTCTGTACCCCTGAATTCTCTACATCGGTCTCAGAAGTAGGATGGCGCCCACGAGTTGATCGGGATACTTGAGAGACTTGGTATAGAGAAGCGAGTGGACACGCTCGTTCTCCCGAAGGAAGGGGGTAGGGTAAGGACTTTCTAGTCCTAGGTAGTTGTTGTGGAATTGTTCGATTACATGTTAGATATTGCTTCACAGTCGGAACTAGCAGCACAAGCATTTCGCTACACTCGCATTAACATGTACTAACCATGTGTATGTGACCAATTCAATTTGATTTGATTAAACCTCTTAGAGGTTTGGATCTCCTGACGGAGGGCTGGGGCTACACCCCATTGTGTTATAATTAGGATTAAACAGTTTTATTAACACCATTATTTAATATCAACGGGTAATATTTCATTAGGCTTTTTTAAAACTGGAAATATTGTGGTTTTAGCGTTTCCGTCAAGCAAGCACCAACATATTTTTTTATAACTGTAATGGGCAATCATTTGATAAATTATTTTCCTGTATTTGATTTACTGTAGATATGGATTGATACCATATTTAGTAATGAAGTAGTTTTTTACTTGTTAGTCTGTAATAATCTGTTGTAACTAATTACTGATGTTCTACCTTATCACGTCTCCCAGGGTTGAATGTTATGGTTAAAGTTGATACCAGACTGGATTCGAGGACACGCTGATAATGTATCCGTGAGTCTGTGACACTGTGTGATTCCGTAGCAGGTGATGTTGTGACTTCAAGCTCCCTTACAAGCCTCTCGGGCTGGTGTTTACAGAACATTCGGTGCTATTGTGAAGAGGCATAGACATTTTCTCTGGTTCTGTTCTGGAGGCGTCTCCCTGAATTGTTGCATTAGATCGACTTTATCTGTTAACCTGGAATTCCCGTAACAATAGCCTGCTGGGCTTATGTGTGTTGATGAAGTGAATGACCATAGGGCGAGGCATGAATGACACAGAGAATTGGGTGAGTGAGCTCCCCATACCTGGACTAGGCTGTAGTATAGAGACACAGGTGTCTCTGTCACACTGGTGGAAAATCAGGAAAAGCAAGAAAGGGGTGTTTCAACCCGGACCTGTGGGAGGAGTAAACTAGACGAGAAATATTGTATGATTCGTTTACTTCCTCGTTCCTCGTGCTATAGTGGCAAAAGTCACGTCTCCAGCTGGTGAACATTTTAAAGATATTGACGGCAACTAAGGTAAGGCATTATTGAGATGGGAATCGTAATATTGTAGAGACAAATATAGAGAAATCAGTAACTCATCATTATTTAAAAGGTGTCTGAACGTGATCTAGGAATGTGGGCCTATTGATATTGATGGGCTGCTACATGTGTCCTAGGAGTGTCATGTGGCATAAACATATCCGGTCATTCTGATAGTATTGTTCAGTCGATATTAGGCTACACTCTGTCTGACTGAACTCACATGTGCATATTGCGTTCGGGCTTCAAGTTGAATTGTTTCTCATTGCAGGATTAATGTAGCACTGTCTCTTTAAAAAAAAAAATGTACCTCATATTGTCCAGGAAGTTGTCACGTAATCGGAGGACGGCGTTCATTGTTTGTATCCGATAGGTCGAAGGTAATAGGTATACTGTTACTTTGTAGCAGAGTGTTGCAATTATCTTACTTTAACCTATTCTATATCCTTCCTCCATGATTTCAATCATGAACAGGGTGCATTTGAAACGCTCGAACATCTTGAGAATGGCTCTAGCAGGCTCGGACTCCATGGAAGAAGGAAAAGGCGAGACGTTTCTACTTAAAGCCATCAAAATAGGTGGTGTGGTCGTACTTTATTGGTTCATTTCAATAACCATGGTGTTCTTAAATAACTACTTGCTAGACAGTAAAGATTTGGACGCGCCGCTATTTGTGACATTTTACCAGTGCCTCGTGACTGTCGGACTGTGCTATGGCATGCACTTGCTATCCCACTTATGTCCGGGTGTCATCGACTTCCCCTCCGTCAAGTTTGACCTAAAGGTATGCCGGGAGGTTCTACCCCTGTCCATCGTGTTCATTGGAATGATAACCTTCAACAACTTGTGCCTGAAGCATGTAGGGGTGGCCTTCTACACTGTCGGCAGATCACTCAGCACAGTCTTCAACGTTCTACTCTCCTACGTGATCCTCAAGCAGACCACGTCCTTCTACGCCATCCTGTGTTGTGGAATTATTCTAGGTAGGTGGTAATAATAACTAACCTATATCTGGCCTAATTCAAGTACTTTGACTTTCTAGAAAGTTCTCATGTCTAAGGCATATACCCAAGCCAGGCTGGTTAGACAACGTCCTTCCTCCCAGGTAACCTATAATAAGTAACCTCACGCTTCTCTATAATTGCACCACAGGTTAATACATTACTACATGGGCCACACCTGTATTGGCCATATATTGAACATAAGGTCAATTGCTGCTAAAGGACCATGTTAATGCTTCTTTCTTTGTCTGTCCCTCCCATCAGGTGGATTCTGGTTGGGTGTGGACCAGGAAGGTGTGGCGGGCTCCCTGTCGTGGACGGGTGTGTTTTTCGGTGTGCTGGCCAGTGCCTGCGTCTCCCTCAACGCCATCTTCACCAAGCGGGTCATGCCGGCGGTAGACGGAAACATCTGGAAGCTCTCCTTCTACAACAACATCAACGCCTGCGTCCTCTTCCTCCCACTCATCCTCGTCTTCGGTGAGGTCGGCCACCTCGTTCATTTCAGCCGCCTGGGTGACCCTACGTTCTGGGGCATGATGACGCTGGGCGGCGTGTTCGGTTTCGCCATCGGCTACGTGACGGGCCTCCAAATCAAGTTCACGAGCCCGCTGACGCACAACGTGTCGGGGACGGCCAAGGCCTGCGCTCAGACGGTCATCGCTGTGGTCTATAACCAGTCCAGTAAAAGTTTCCTGTGGTGGACTAGTAACCTGATGGTCCTTGGTGGGTCTTCTGCCTACACCTGGGTCAAAGGCATGGAGATGAAGAAGGTCCATATTCCCCAGGAGGAGTCCAAAGTGAAACTGCTAGGGGAGAAGAGTGATGCCGGGGTATAGTGGGACTAGGATGACCTTCTGCCATGGTGGTGACCCGGGGGTATAGCGGGATGAGGATGACCTTCTGCCGTGGTGGTGGTGGCGACCCGGGGGTATAGCGGGATGAGGATGACCTTCTGCCATGGTGGTGGTGGTGACCCGGGGGTATAGCGGGATAAGGATGACCTTCTGCCATGGTGGTGGTGGTGACCCGGGGGTATAGCGGGATGAGGATGACCTTCTGCCATGGTGGTGGTGGTGGTGACGGTGACCCGCTGGTGACAGAAGACAATGTAAACACTAAGGCCTAACCACGGAGTTGTTTCTACAGCGATGTTCTGTTGGAACAGTTGGGCTGTGTGCTGTCAATATAAATGAATGTTACTATAGTAACACAAACAGAGGTGTAGGAAGGCTACGGGGTAATTTTGTTACTCAGTGGGACCTTATTGTTTTATCATTTCCTTAAAGGTCATTTTGTCCAATTCTGTTAATTATTCAGTGTGTGGGGGGGGGGGGGGTCATGAATTATAACCTAAATCATTACTGTCTCTTCTTTCAGAACATTATTCATATGTCTGTAGGATAGTATCTAAATCAAGTGACTTTCCTGTTAGTCTGTATGTGTCATCAGTAATGTGACGCAAAACTGCAATATGACAGTTTTCTGGCAAGTGGGGCTCTTATGTTGGGAATACAGTTTGCATATGGAGGGTGGAGACCGATTGTAAGGCTACAATAGCTCACCTTAGTTAATAAGTGATTAAGCCAGTGCTGGTTTTATGGACCGCTTTACGTTATATCTTTGAAGCAGTGACACTGTAGGTGATAAAAGTGAAAACCGTCAAAGAGATGGTTGATTCTCTCTGGCTTCAGTAGGGGCACTACATTTTGAATAATTGACGACAAAGGATGTAATCTGAACTGTTTATGTCCTGAGATGGAGATTTTCTATGGCTGTTTATTTTGTGTGTTTTGTCTTCAAAGTAACGGATTATAGAAGGAATGTTAAAGATCATGTCTGTGTTGATGTATTGTCTGTGTCATAAAACTTCAATCATGAAGGAAGACTGTTGGGTAACCGGCCAGGTGGCCTGCGGGAGCATCATCATTATGATGTCATAACTCAGTGCTGGGTTGAGATCCTGCACTCTAAAACACCCTCCTTTCCTAAAGTCCTCTCTGCTTGTCCTCTTCTGTCGTGTCATCATTTCAGACCAATGAGAATAAGGAAATGGGACACGAGAAAAGGAATTTACATAGAAAGACTCAAGGCTGGTGATCTGAGAGATCCTAAAATGTGGGTCTCTCAGATTTCAGGTTTTGCTTCGGCGTCCACTTGATACAAAGTCTGTTTTTCTTCTACATATTTTTTGCTCAGGGTTTGTAGTGCGTTGGAAGATACCGTACATGGGATTTCAAAGCTGGTTAGCCTACGGGTATTCTCCAGATTACGTTTTTAAGAAAAGATACAGATTTATTTTATAAAATATATAGTTATTCAGTGAATGTGACTTATGTGTACTTCAGAAAAATAAATGGACATTCTGTTAATCATAACGTGTTACTCGCCTCTTGTAAATGTGTTATTTTATCTGTATTCATGATCAAGCATAAATCTTCCTTTTTTTAAATTATTTTTTTTACACAGAACAATACTTCACTTGCTTAGGCCTGAGCAGAAACCTTAGCATAAATCACCTCTTCTAGGGGTTTGGTCAACTGAGAAGAGCTGAGGTAGTTAATGGTGTCAGACCTACGCAGTTAAACCGATTGGAATCGGTTAGTGAAGACTTGGTCCAGAAGCTACTAAACACAAAGCTAACACTAGATGGCACCAGTGTGAAGGAATGAGTACCTCTGTCAGTCCCTCACACTGGTATGGTCAGAGGGTGCCATCTGGCTGTAGTTAGTTGCCTAAGCAGCATTAGTCCCTCACACTAGTAGTGTCCAAGTACCAGCTGGCTGAAGTTGCTTTCTCACGGTCATCCCAACACCCAAGGTTATTTTGGAATGTTGATGGTGGTAGACCTGTCTCTCAATCCCAACACCCAAGGTTATTTTGGAATGTTGATGGTGGTGTGTCTGTCTCTCAATCCCAACACCCAAGGTTATTTTGGAATGTTGATGGTGGTGTGTCTGTCTCTCAATCCCAACACCCAAGGTTATTTTGGAATGTTGATGGTGGTGTGTCTGTCTCTCAATCCCAACACCCAAGGTTATTTTGGAATGTTGATGGTGGTAGACCTGTCTCTCAATCCCAACACCCAAGGTTATTTTGGAATGTTGATGGTGGTGTGCCTGTCTCTCAATCCCAACACCCAAGGTTGTTTTGGAATGTTGATGGTGGTGTGCCTGTCTCTCAATCCCAACACCCAAGGTTATTTTGGAATGTTGATGGTGGTAGACCTGTCTCTCAATCCCAACACCCAAGGTTATTTTGGAATGTTGATGGTGGTAGACCTGTCTCTCAATCCCAACACCCAAGGTTATTTTGGAATGTTGATGGTGGTGTGCCTGTCTCTCAATCCCAACACCCAAGGTTATTTTGGAATGTTGATGGTGGTGTGTCTGTCTCTCAATCCCAACACCCAAGGTTATTTTGGAATGTTGATGGTGGTGTGTCTGTCTCTCAATCCCAACACCCAAGGTTGTTTTGGAAAGTTGATGGTGGTGTGCCTGTCTCTCAATCCCAACACCCAAGGTTGTTTTGGAAAGTTGATGGTGGTGTGCCTGTCTCTCAATCCCAACACCCAAGGTTATTTTGGAATGTTGATGGTGGTAGACCTGTCTCTCAATCCCAACACCCAAGGTTATTTTGGAATGTTGATGGTGGTGTGCCTGTCTCTCAATCCCAACACCCAAGGTTGTTTTGGAAAGTTGATGGTGGTGTGCCTGTCTCTCAATCCCAACACCCAAGGTTATTTTGGAATGTTGATGGTGGTAGACCTGTCTCTCAATCCCAACACCCAAGGTTATTTTGGAATGTTGATGGTGGTGTGTCTGTCTCTCAATCCCAACACCCAAGGTTATTTTGGAATGTTGATGGTGGTGTGTCTGTCTCTCAATCCCAACACCCAAGGTTATTTTGGAATGTTGATGGTGGTAGACCTGTCTCTCAATCCCAACACCCAAGGTTATTTTGGAATGTTGATGGTGGTGTGTCTGTCTCTCAATCCCAACACCCAAGGTTATTTTGGAATGTTGATGGTGGTAGACCTGTCTCTCAATCCCAACACCCAAGGTTATTTTGGAATGTTGATGGTGGTGTGTCTGTCTCTCAATCCCAACACCCAAGGTTATTTTGGAATGTTGATGGTGGTGTGTCTGTCTCTCAATCCCAACACCCAAGGTTATTTTGGAATGTTGATGGTGGTGTGTCTGTCTCTCAATCCCAACACCCAAGGTTATTTTGGAATGTTGATGGTGGTAGACCTGTCTCTCAATCCCAACACCCAAGGTTATTTTGGAATGTTGATGGTGGTGTGTCTGTCTCTCAATCCCAACACCCAAGGTTATTTTGGAATGTTGATGGTGGTAGACCTGTCTCTCAATCCCAACACCCAAGGTTATTTTGGAATGTTGATGGTGGTAGACCTGTCTCTCAATCCCAACACCCAAGGTTATTTTGGAATGTTGATGGTGGTAGACCTGTCTCTCAATCGCAACAGCTGTGGTTATTTTGGAATGTTGATGGTGGTAGACCTGTCTCTCAATCCCAACACCCAAGGTTATTTTGGAATGTTGATGGTGGTGTGTCTGTCTCTCAATCCCAACACCCAAGGTTATTTTGGAATGTTGATGGTGGTAGACCTGTCTCTCAATCCCAACACCCAAGGTTATTTTGGAATGTTGATGGTGGTAGACCTGTCTCTCAATCCCAACACCCAAGGTTATTTTGGAATGTTGATGGTGGTAGACCTGTCTCTCAATCCCAACACCCAAGGTTATTTTGGAATGTTGATGGTGGTGTGTCTGTCTCTCAATCCCAACACCCAAGGTTATTTTGGAATGTTGATGGTGGTGTGTCTGTCTCTCAATCCCAACACCCAAGGTTATTTTGGAATGTTGATGGTGGTAGACCTGTCTCTCAATCCCAACACCCAAGGTTATTTTGGAATGTTGATGGTGGTGTGTCTGTCTCTCAATCCCAACACCCAAGGTTATTTTGGAATGTTGATGGTGGTAGACCTGTCTCTCAATCCCAACACCCAAGGTTATTTTGGAATGTTGATGGTGGTGTGTCTGTCTCTCAATCCCAACACCCAAGGTTATTTTGGAATGTTGATGGTGGTGTGTCTGTCTCTCAATCCCAACACCCAAGGTTATTTTGGAATGTTGATGGTGGTGTGTCTGTCTCTCAATCCCAACACCCAAGGTTATTTTGGAATGTTGATGGTGGTAGACCTGTCTCTCAATCCCAACACCCAAGGTTATTTTGGAATGTTGATGGTGGTGTGTCTGTCTCTCAATCCCAACACCCAAGGTTATTTTGGAATGTTGATGGTGGTAGACCTGTCTCTCAATCCCAACACCCAAGGTTATTTTGGAATGTTGATGGTGGTAGACCTGTCTCTCAATCCCAACACCCAAGGTTATTTTGGAATGTTGATGGTGGTAGACCTGTCTCTCAATCGCAACAGCTGTGGTTATTTTGGAATGTTGATGGTGGTAGACCTGTCTCTCAATCCCAACACCCAAGGTTATTTTGGAATGTTGATGGTGGTGTGTCTGTCTCTCAATCCCAACACCCAAGGTTATTTTGGAATGTTGATGGTGGTAGACCTGTCTCTCAATCCCAACACCCAAGGTTATTTTGGAATGTTGATGGTGGTAGACCTGTCTCTCAATCCCAACACCCAAGGTTATTTTGGAATGTTGATGGTGGTAGACCTGTCTCTCAATCCCAACACCCAAGGTTATTTTGGAATGTTGATGGTGGTAGACCTGTCTCTCAATCCCAACACCCAAGGTTATTTTGGAATGTTGATGGTGGTAGACCTGTCTCTCAATCCCAACACCCAAGGTTATTTTGGAATGTTGATGGTGGTAGACCTGTCTCTCAATCCCAACACCCAAGGTTATTTTGGAATGTTGATGGTGGTGTGTCTGTCTCTCAATCCCAACACCCAAGGTTATTTTGGAATGTTGATGGTGGTAGACCTGTCTCTCAATCCCAACACCCAAGGTTATTTTGGAATGTTGATGGTGGTAGACCTGTCTCTCAATGCCAACACCCAAGGTTATTTTGGAATGTTGATGGTGGTAGACCTGTCTCTCAATCCCAACACCCAAGGTTATTTTGGAATGTTGATGGTGGTAGACCTGTCTCTCAATCCTAACAGCCGTGGTTATTTTGGAATGTTGATGGTGGTGAGTCTGTCTCTCAATCCTAACAGCCGTGGTTATTTTGGAATGTTTATGGTGGTGTGTCTGTGTCTCTCAATCCTAACAGCCATGGTTATTTTGGAATGTTTATGGTGGTGTGCCTATCTCTCAACATATAATGTTTACTTGTAGTATTATCTGCCCTTCTACCCTTCGTGTGTAAGCAGATAATAAATGACTCATGATAACAAAATGGACAGTGTGGACTGCACCCACGCAGAGGAGATGACATTCCAAAAACTCATTCTGTGAAAGATTGATGAATAGTTCCAATATATTGTGTAAAGGAGACAACCATGTACTCAATGCCTCCTATACTGTTCAGTAAAAGTTGAACACTAAAGCCTGCAGATATATTATAACTTCTTGTAAGCATGAGCCTTCAATGTGTTGTAGTAACATTTCAGTTGACCAATTCTTACAATGTGTTCTGCAACATAATGCATTATACCTGTGCAGTATAGGGCTCTGAATAAAAACATATGGAAATATAGCCAGCAGGTAAATTATGGGCTTAAAATACAACAGTTAAGTTCAATATATATATTTATATTGAACAGCTTGCAACAATTTTATTCATGTCCATCTTTTGGGCTACAATTGTATGGAGAGCTTTTACCCCCAAGCCATAAGACTCCTGAACAGCTAATCAAATGGCAACCCAGATGATTTGCATTGTCCACCACCACCCCCTCTTTTACGCTGTTGCTACTCTCGAATTCTATTATCTATGCATAGTCACTTTAATGATGGGGCTCCTGAGTGGCGCAGCGGTCTAAGGCACTGCATCTCAGTGCTAGAGGTGTCACTACAGACAACCTGGTTCAAATCTAGGCTGTATCACAACCCAGCCTGTGATTGGGAGTCCCATAGGGTGGTGGGTAATTGGCCCAGCGTCATCCAGTTTTGGCTCGAGGCCATCATTGTACATAAGAATTTGTTATTAACTGACTTGCCAAGTTAAATAAAGGTTACATTTTTAAAAAACAATGAAATGATTTTACTATTGAATCATTAGGTCTATATCAGAGTCAGCTTAACTCTTTATTATGGAGATAATCCATAATGTAATTTATCCTCAGCAGTAATTGGCTTTACCCCTCGTTGGTAATTGGCTTTACCCCTCGTTGGTAATTGGTTTTACCCCTCGTTGGTAATTGGTTTTATCCCTCGTTGTTAATTGGTTTTACTCCTTGTTGGTAATTGGTTTTACCCATCGTTGGTAATTGGTTTTACCCCTCGTTGAGTCATTGTTCCAGATTTGTGCGACATGGTAAATAATTTACATAAAACAATGATGCGTTTGCTCCCTTATATAAAGATCCGGTGGCGGGTGATACACACGGCACAAAACAGGCTGAGAGACTATTTATGCTCGATCTGAAAATGTGGTCGGAGTCACCATATGGATGGTGTGATCAATTGCGGAGCCTCTGGAAGCATGCAGAGGCCAAATTGAGCTTCATACACACATTCATGTGCCTCTCAAATGTTTTACCTACAGTAGGCGCTGCATGGCCAATAGATGTCTGCCGTGCAGCGGTGATATGGCCTCTGCAGAAGTCAGGCCATTTATACTTCTTGCGCTTCTCTGAGCAGAGCTGTTGTGAAGGAAGTTGTCAAAGAAGTGAGTTTGTGTTTATACAGGAACTCCCACACCCACCTGCCCTCAACCAATCATGACAATGCGGAGCTAAACAGGAGCCCTCCGGCACCCAATGAAGACATCGGATTGACCATGCAGCATCTATAAATTGGCTTTAGTGCACTGCAGGCTTGAGTAGGAGTCAGTGAAAGCTAATTTTCTCTCACTGTGATAGAATGTATCTCTTGAATGTGATATGAAACATCTAAACAAATGTACCGTAGTTATAGAGAATGTGTGAGAGTAGTTTTGAAAACACCCCACGGAAGTGACGGGGTGGAGACAACGATGTATATAAACCCTGGATTGCTGATGCTATGTATTGGCCATTGAGAGGTTTTGACGCCGCCTGTCGGTCATATTGTCACTCCCCAGCAAGCACAGTCCTCCATAGGAATGGATGGAATTATACAGTATTTCACTTAAATGTTTCAAGGACAAAATGACATGTATTTAAGGTTTTTGTTTTAGTAGTGGGGACAGTAACATAAGTTATTAACAACAAACCAATACAGGAAGTACATGTGGGAACACAATTATATATAAATAATATACAAATGACAATTGGGCTAGGGGGTACAATATCACATTACACAAGGACCTTAAGGGACATACATACACTTAGAATTCTAACCGCTTTTTTTGTTAGTAGAGTATTAGAGTATTGTAGTAGAGTATTCCTTCCTCCCTCGCCCCTTTTGAAATTTTAATTCTTTCATTTTTTTATTCATAATGCAAAAATCAACTTACATTGCTACATCCAACATGTCTAACAAAACAAAACACAGGTATTAACAGGAAAATACTCAAACATACAAAAAATATCAATCAAATAATACAAAAAATAAACAATTTTAGTGCAATTGTATTCACTCTGAAAATATATTAATATAATGATTCAGGAAGATGTTATTCTTGTGGTTATTCACTGGGGTTAATGTTTTAATAAGATAATTCAATTCAATTCAATGAGAAAAATTGGACTAGTAACCTGATTGTCAATGAGACGGGTCTTTATCGGGCTTCGGAATCAGTGAAATAAGGCCCTGTTTCATAGTGGAGACCGTTTCCCCATTTTTAATGCGATCTTGGAACATATTGAAAATCAGGTCTTCTAGTAACTCCCAAAACGGTCTATAGAATTCAACTGACAGGCCATCAGGGCCAGGTGATTTCCTTTTTTCATTGAATTCAGAGCCTCTCTAATTTCTTCTTTCCTAAATATATTCAAGTGCATATATAAACCATTGGGTGGAGACGTAAATCTAATGGTGGTGACTACACGTGTTGAACAACCAATGAACCAACGACATCCTGCTAATTCTAATACTACTGCACATGCCGTTTAGACTTGATTTGGCAGGGCTGACAAGCCTTGCAAGAAGATAGCCAGGCAATAACTGTTACTCGCCTTGTTGTCATCGTTTTTTGAACAGTTACTGTTAGTTAGTTAACTAACACGACATCAACACACAGTTCTAATAGGCAATGACACAGCTAACTCGTTGGCTTAAATTCCTACAGAAAATCTATCTCAAACTAAAACATCTGTCTGTCAATGTGAACATGTGATCTCACGTTTGATGTTGGAAACATGCTGGCACATAAGAACACTATCTTAGTATCTTTCCACCAAAGTGTTAATGATATTCAGCTTACATAAAATGTTTGTTAATTTGTCAAATATAATGCAATAGCGACAGATACAACATGAGATTGAATCACAAACCTTGTCAAACATGGCTGCCTGGAACGTTATCTGGCCCCCCACTAAGCTTTGAAGGACCCACTTGACTTCCACTTCACTTGCCAGTGATCCTGTAGCTAACTGCATAATTTTCTATTCAGCGTGGCTAACGTTACATTGTAGCATGGCAAGGGTATGTTGTTTCCAAGCTAAATTGACTTACCTTACCTAATTAATGTTTAGGGGGTATATCACCTTTAATATTGCATATTTTTTATTTTACCTTTATTTAACTAGGCAAGTCAGTTAAGAACAAATTCTTATTTACAATGACAGCCTAGGAACAGTGGGTTAAATGCCTTGTTCAGGGGCAGAATGACAGATTTTTAGCTCAGGATTTGATCTTGCAACCTTTCTGTTACTAGTCCAACGCTCTAACCACTAGGCTACCTGCCGATAACATTCCATCAATGTAATTGTCTGCATAATTTTCAATCCCAATAATTTTTCTGTAAAGATATACAGTACCAGTCAAACGTTTGGACACACCTACTCATTCAAGGATTTTTCTTTATTTTTACTATTTTCCACATTGTAGAATGATAGTAGCCATGCTGGTTAAGTGTGCCATGAATTCTAAATAAATCTGACGATGTCACCAGCAAAGCACCATCACACTTCCTCCTCCATGCTTCACGGTAGGAACCACACATGCAGAGATAGATCACCTGCTCTGTGACAGAGGTTGGAACCAAAAATCTCAAATTTGGACAAGGACAGATTTCCACCGGTCTAATGTCCATTGCTCATGTCTCTTGGCCCAAGCAAGTCTTCTTATTATTGGTGTCCTTTAGTAGTGGTTTATTTGAAGCATTTCGAAACTACGAAATAGTTGGAATCATGTAGTAACCAAAACAGTGTGAAACAAATCTAAATATATTTGAGATTCTTCAAAGTAGCCACCATTTTCCTTGAGAGCTTTGCACACTCTTGGCATTATCTGCCAGTGTTTTCTGGACAGAAGTAATAAAGTGTTGTATCTGCAAAAATTCACTTCACCTCCGTCAGACTGGTCTTCCCTGGCTGCCTGACTCTGCTGAGATCCCTGTCACCATCTGATCCTCCTAAAACGAGTCATGACAAAGAATTACCTTGGTGTGCATTTATACATTATATTATCCCAGAATAGAATCACTGGTGCAATAATTGAAATTACTGTTATTCCAAGATCCCTGACTGTAGCTTTAAGCTTAACCTGCTGTCCTGTACCTACTGTAAGTCTACCCATCAATTCAAGATGGAACTATGAATTATTCACTGAATATACTGCAAAATTCACTGAGCTCTTCCCTGGCTGTTTGACCCTGCTGGGACCCCTGTCATCATCTGATCCTGCCAAAACATGATGAGCACTAGAAGGCTCAATTCCTGCGGGATGTCTGCGGTCGCGACAGAGATCATTGCGGTACTGTCAGCATTTTTCATGCTGCAGGCGGGAGCGGGCTGTCAGACAGACGATTTTGGGATGAAAATATTTTTCTTGTCCCACAGATTATTTTGAAAGGGTCCTCTCTGCTTTGTATGCGTTAGCCTACATATTGTATTAAAATCACAGTATTCGCATTTTTCACTCAGAATTCGCTGCTTCAACTTCAGTAACCTACCTCTCCAAGTTTGGCATAAGAGTTCAAGTGCGCCTTTTCATTTTCAATACGTATGGATTACCCATTTATTTGCCTGTAAATCGTCCTCCTAACGGGTAGGCTGTATCCTATAGGACTCTGCAAAACGTAACAGGTGTCGCTGTCCTCGTTCTCGCTGCCTCCAGTTCAGTAGCCATACCTGCCAGATCAGGTGCACATGTGGGCTCAATTAAATAGAGTAGGCTGGACGGAGAAGCACTGGACAGTTATCTTTACAAGAAAATGTACTTCCTAAATAGGCCTATGATTAGGTTATAGTTTACTA
Source organism: Oncorhynchus mykiss (assembly GCF_013265735.2). NCBI lineage: Eukaryota > Metazoa > Chordata > Actinopteri > Salmoniformes > Salmonidae > Oncorhynchus > Oncorhynchus mykiss. The sequence goes on from NC_048570.1 coordinate 89,877,198, forward strand.
CATTACCTAGAAATAGCCCTAAATATTGATCACCCATATTTCTCCGTCTTCCCACTGTTAAAAGGTAGGCTATAAAAATAGCTCAACAGAAAGTGCAAGTATCTGCGTCTCTGCTCTCTTCAATCTACATCTAGTATATTGGCTGTAATAGCCCAGTAATACAATGTAAGGGCCATGTGAGAATCTCTGGTAAGTTAACCTATTTCTTAAGTTATTTTGGCGCATTTTGATATGACCTATATAGGGTGCAAAATTGCTGGGACCGTGACTGGCAAGTGAACTGCGTCACATACGCTTAAAATAACATTATGGGACTGCGGTTTGGTTTGGGACCAGTTCTAGCGGTAGCGGCTGGGAGTTGGACAGAGAACCAGCGGGATTCTTCACTCAGACCTCTACTGTGCACCATGACAGTGAAGCCTGTAACGTCAGAAGCTGTTTTATTACTGTGTCCGTGTGGGAATAGTAGGGAATTAGCTAGGGAAACTGACAGATCAATACGTTACTTTGACATACTGACTAATACAACTCACATTGCACTGAAAATATCAACGTCAGAATATCAATCTTCAATCGATTGGCCGATGGTTTCATCGTTTGATTCAGATCTAGTTTGATTGAGGCAAAAAAATAATAGATCATTTAAGCCAACTTTTGGCCAGCTCTCTCTGAATAAACACTAGTTTAGGTTATTTTCTGTTTAAGTTAAACAGCAGTTACCATGTCAGCTATATCACACAACTAAAGTAGACAGTTTCTATTCATTTTAAAACTCGGTGAAAGAGCACAACGCGTACACTGCACTATGCTCGTCTCTACGGTGCTGTCCCAGCTGTCCTTCACACAGCCTGTCAGCCGCTCTGTGGAGTCCAGTCTCTCCAAACAGCCCACCCGACCACTCAGAGACGTCAGCATGGTCCTAAAGCACTCTGTTGGCCTTAATTGGTTCACATTCCAATTATAAAACTGTGCTGGGGGGGTGAAAGTTGTGCCCTTGGGAAATATCCATTCTCTCCAAGCCAGTAATGGTTAATGATTTGAGCACTGTAGTTGATTAGACTAAATTATATTGTGAGATTCCCTACTTGTTCATAAGAATGAAGTCATTACTAGAACGGCTGTGAACTAGAACGGCTGTGAACTATCAGGCCTGTATGATTATCCATTATCATTAAAGCAAGTTAAACGAGAACCGGTACTACTTTTCATTTACATTTTTCACACCAAATACAAACATAGGAACAAGAATTTACAGACACACCCAAACAACGACTACATCTCTGCTCACGCCCCCGTCCCTAGTGCCCCCGTCCCTAGTGCCCCCGTCCCTAGAGCCCCCGTCCCTAGTGCCCCCGTCCCTAGTGCCCCCGTCCCTAGAGCCCCCGTCCCTAGAGCCCCCGTCCCTAGTGCCCCCGTCCCTAGAGCCCCCGTCCCTAGAGCCCCCGTCCCTAGAGCCCCCGTCCCTAGTGCCCCCGTCCCTAGAGCCCCCGTCCCTAGAGCCCCCGTCCCTAGAGCCCCCGTCCCTAGTGCCCCCGTCCCTAGTGCCTGCGTTATTGTTTGCCACATGGCCTTAAATTGTACCGGTTTGTTTTCTCGGTCGTCCACGCATGTCAAGATGAGAAGAGACCCAACTGGCTGGATGATTATCTCACTACACTCCCACATGTCAAGATGAGAAGAGACCCAACTGGCTGGATGATTATCTCACTACACTCCCACATGTCAAGATGAGAAGAGACCCAACTGGCTGGATGATAATCTCACTACACTCCCACATGTCTTGAAATATGCAGACAGGTGGATGAAACATCACTTTACATTGTAATAATTCTGACAGACAATGTTGTAGCTCCGCCCATAATTCTTGGACTATAGCATTCCCAGAACGCATGGATTATTGAATCACTGTTAGTTTTAAGGCATGACACTGCCTTTGTTTATACTGGATGAAGCGTACATTTTTGTTACATTTTGTTTAACTAGTTATGCTTCAACTTTCCCTCCATCTTGTGCCAACATCAGTTGTTTTTAAATCTTGGTTCCAATAGTTTATATTTTTTTCTAAGAGATAGTCAGTTGGATCTGCTCTCTGTAAGGCTTACCTATTATATGAACATCCTATTCTGACTCAAATAAGATTTCCCCAAGCTTGCTCTGATCGAATCAACATTTCGTGATATGTAAGTTGCATGTATTTGAAACTACCTGTATTGGTCAGTCCAAAATTACTTTTGAATTCCCTCATGGAAATACATGCATTTCCTGTTACCAAGTTATGTTTTCTATGCCTTTAGTTTTCCATGTGGACCAACCAAGAGTTGTTCCATATGGTTGTGTTTTTAGGAAGTGATACTGGTTCATGTAGAATATGTTTCCTTCTCTTCTATATTATTATAGTGTTCTTAACTAAGAAGTTGATCACGTTCACAGCTTTATCCTTTGAAAATAGACACGAGTTAGCAGAGTTAGCCCATGTCATGTTAGGTCATTCTTCTACATGTTGCTTAACATTCTAACTGGTACAGAAGAACATAACATAAACATGTCCGTTGGTAAGGAGGAAACAAACTCTCGTACTGATAAGAACTACACTTCTGTTAAGGTCACATCTGTCACCTGATCCTTCTCATGCAGATTTCTACTGGAAGCTTTGGAGGACCTCGACACAAGCCTGCGGACACTAAATTCGAGGCTATTCGTAGTACGAGGCCAGCACACAGATGTCTTTCCAATACTTTTTAAGGTGAGGAAAGGTCAAATGAATGACCAAATCAGCTAGGATGACACATGTGGTATGTGTAGATAGGCTGAAAAGCACTCAGACAGACACATACACAGATCTCCACATCGCCCGTTTGTCTCATTCGCAGCGCTGCACTTGCTCGCTGAGCTATAGCCTCTCTAACTGCTTTGGCAATGAGTTCACACACCACTTCAATATGTCAGATTGCTTATGATACCCAGATGCAATGGTATTAAACTCTAAATGAAAGGCGGCGCAGGCTGCCTGCTGTAAGTCATGTACACTTTCTAGCCCTCACTGTGCACCTAGGCAACGCCATTAGTGTTCATATGATACACAACCATGTCAGTCCAAATGAGTTGAATTACAAGGCAGTTGTGTTTGTGCATGTCTTCTGTGAACCGCTACCTGGTAACACCCAGACAGACACCACTGTTGCAGTAGTCCGGATCGGGGTTCTGACTCAATAGTTAATGGATAAATGTTGGTGATGCTCCTCCTAGTCTAGGTGGGGATTTTTCAGCATTTTATTCAGACGCATATTTGCATAAAATATTCCGGTACGATCATTGACCTGTTTTTGAAAGGGCATGAATTATGCAAGAGCAGTAACTGGGTGCCTCGGTCGTGTACAGAGCACACACACACACACACACACACACACACACACACACACACACACACACTACACTTCATTACAGTTGTGTGCGGGTACATCAAAGCTGGGACTGAGAGACTGTTTAACAGCTTATAGCTCCAGGCCATCAAACTCTTAAAACAGTCACCACTAGTCTTAGTTACTGTTCTAGCAAACCTGATGGCCGAATGTTAAAGAACGTCTAGAAGCTCGAGAGCACCCATACCTGCTGATCTATAAGTGATGTCTCCGTAATCTAGCATGGGTAGGATGGTCATCCGAATCAGGGTTAGTTTGGCAGCTGGGGTGAAAGGGGAGTGAATTCGATAGAGGGACAAAAGTATATATTTAACTTTAGCCTGCAGCATTGATATGTGCTGAGAGAAGGACAGTGCACCGTCAAGCCATACGCTGAAAGTACTTGTATGAGGTGACTACCTGCTCTAAACCCTCAGAGGTAGTAATAACACCTGTGGGAAGAGGGGCATTCTTCTTACCACACCACATGACCTTTGTTTTGGAGGTGTTCAGAACAAGGTTAAGGGAAGAGAAAGCTTGTTGGACACTAAGAAAGCTTTGTTGTAGAGCACTTAGCACAACATCTGGGGAGGGGCCAGCTGAGTATAAGACTGTATCATCTGCATATAAATGGATGAGAGAGCTTCCTACTGCCTGAGCTATGTTGTTGATGTAAATTGAGAAGAGCGTGGGGCCTAGGATTGAGGCTTGGGGTACTCCCTTGATGACAGACAGTGGCTGAGACAGCCGATTTTCTGACTTTATACACTGCACTCTTTGAGAGAGGTAGTTAGAAGGTAGTTAGAAAACCAGGCCAAAGACCCATCAGAGACACCAATTCTCCTTAGCCTGCCCACAAGAATGGAATCAAAAGCTTTGGCCAAGTCAATAAAAATAGCAGTACAATATTGCTTAGTATAAAGGGCAATGTTGACATCATTGAGGACCTTTAAGTTTGCAGTGACACATCCATAACCTGAGTCGAAACCAGATTGCATACCTGAGAGAATACCATAGACATCAAGAAAGCCAGTCAGTTGATTATTGACAAGTTTTTCCAACACTTTTGTTGAACAGGGCATAATAGAAATAGGCCTATAACAGTTAGGATCAGCTTGATCTCCCCCTTTAAATAAAGGACGAACTGTGGCTGCCTTCCAAGCAATGGGAACCTCCCCAGAAAGGAGAGATAGGCTTGGTGATGATAGGGGCAGCAACCCTAAAGAAGAAAGGGTCTAAACCATCTGACCCAGATGTTTTTTTGGGGTCAAGTTTAAGGAGCTCCTTTAGCACCTCGGACTCAGTGACTGCCTGCAGGGGGAAAGTTTGTAGCGGGGCAGGGGAAAAAGAGGGAAAAGCATCGGTGATAGTCGCATTAGAAGGTGTGGGAGATGAGGAAATGTTATACGGGCAAGGAGGCATGGCTGAGTCAAATAGGAATCCTGACTTAATGAAGTGGTGATTAAAGAGCTCAGCCATGTGCTTCTTGTCAGTAACAACCACATCATCAACATTAAGGGACATGGGCAGCTGTGATGAGGAGGGTTTATTCTCCAGGTCTTTAACCATTTTCCAGAACTTCTTGGGGTTGGACCCACAGAGAGAGAACTGCTCCTTAAAGTAACTAACTTTGGCCTTCTGGATAGCTTGAATGCACTAATTTCTAGTTTGCCTGAACGAGAGCCAGTCAGCCTGAGTATGTGTGTGCCGAGCCTTTTGCAAAATGCAATTCTTGAGGTGGAGTAACTCTGCAAGATCACGGTCGAACCAGAAGCTGAAACCTGTTTTTAACTCATTTTCTTCATGGGGGCGTGTCTGTTATCAGTACCACTGAAAATATCAAAAAAGAAGGTCCAAGCGTCTTCAACAAAGGGTATCCGGCTGATTCTATACCAGTTGACGGAGGCCAGTTCATGAAGGAAGGCTTGCTCATTAGTTTTTTAGCAAGCGTCTATGACAAATCAGGACAGGTCTTTTCACTGAGCAGCCATTACGAACACAGGCTGTAAAACAGTGATCACAAAGGTCATTACAGAAAACACCTGATCTAAGACCACTCTCTACCCCACCACCAAAATGACCCCCGCTTTCCCCTTCCAGGAGTGGAATGTCACCTGGCTGACCTTCGAGTACGACTCAGAGCCAGCCCTATGGGACGGAGCGCGACGCCACCATCCTGAAGATGGCACAGGAGTTTGGTGTGGAGACCCACGTCAGAAATTCCCACACACTCTACAAACTGGCCAGGTCAGAGTTAATTTTATCTCCTCATGACACCACTTAGCACCGCACCACCAGCTTAGTGGCAAAGCTCTGGTTTGAAGTTCCCAATTAGACACAGATCTAGGATCAGCTTACCATCCCCACAACTTAACTGTAACCATTTGGAGGGGAATGCTAGACTGACCTCAGATCAGTGTTTAGGAGCAACTTAATCCACCCGTGCTGTCTGAGGGGCTGCTCTCATTTGATATTAGTTGACTGTTTGTCTGTAGTGGAGCTTTGCACACCTGTATTGGTGGGGCTGGTGATGAGAGGAGATTCAGGCTGATAGTGTGTCTGGTGATGAGGGGAGATTCAGGCTGATAGTGGGTCTGGTGATGAGGGGAGATTCAGGCTGATAGTGGGTCTGGTGGAGAGAAGGAAGTGCGAGGGAGAGAAGGAAGTGCGAGGAGGAAGAGTACTATAGGAAATAGTGATGGGGAAGAAATCGATAGTTACAGTGCATTGGGAAAGCATTCAGACCCCTTGACTTTTTCCACATTTTGTTGTGTTACAGTCTTATTCTAAAATAGATCACATCTTTTTTTCCCTCATCAATCTACAGACAATACCCCATAATGACAAAGCAAAAACAGGTTTTAGAAACGGAAATATCACATTTACATAAGTATTCAGACCCTTTACTCAGTACTTTGTTGAAGCACCTTTGGCAGTGATTACAGCATCGAGTCTTCTTGGGTATGATACTACAAGCTTGGCAGACCTGTATTCTGGGAGTTTCTCCCATTCTTCTCTGCAGATCCTCTCAATCTCTGTCAGATTGGATGGGGAGCGTTCCTGCACAGCTATTTTCAGGTCTCTCGAGATGTTAGATAGGCTTCAAGTCCGGGCTCTGACTTGGCCACTCAAGGACATTCAGAGACTTGTCCCAAAGCCACTCCTGGGTTGTCTTGGATGTGTGCTTAGGGTAGTTGTCCTGTTGGAAGGTGAACCTTCGCCCCAGTCTGAGGTTCTGAGCAGTCTAGAGCAGGTTTTCGTTAAGGAGCTCTCTGTACTTTTCTCCATTCATCTTTGCCTCGATCCTGACTCGTCTCCCCAAAGCATGGTGCTACCACCACCATGCTTCACTGTAGGGATGGTGCCAAGTTTCCTCCAGACGTTATGATTCAGGCCAAATAGTTCAATCTTGGTTTCATCAGACCAGAGAATCTTGTTTCTCATGGTCTGAGAGTCTTTAGGTACCTTTTGGCAAACTCCAAGTGGGCCGTCATGTGCCTTTGATTGGTGCAGTGCTGCATAGATGGTTGTCCTTCTGGAAGGTTTCCTATCTCCACAGAGGAACTCTAGAGCTCTGTCAGAGTGACCATCGGGTTCTTGGTCACCTCCCTGACGAAGGCCCTTCTCCTCCAATTGCTCAGTAGGGCCGGGCGGCCAGCTCTAGGAAGAGTCTTCGTTCCAAATTTCTTCCATTTAAGAATAATGGAGGCTACTGTGTTCTTGCTGACCTTCAATGCTGCAGACATGTTTTGGTAGCCTTTCTCAGATCTGTGCCTCGACACAATCCTGTCTTGGAGCTCTACGGATAATTCCTTCGACCTCATGGTGTGGTTTTTGCTCTGACATGCACTGTCAACTGTATGACCTTGTATAGACAGGTATGTGCCTTTCCAAATCATGTCCAATCAATTGAATTTTCCACAGGTGAACTCCAATCAAGTTGTAGAAACATCTCCAAGGATGATCAATGGAAACAGAATGCACCTGGCTCAATTTCGAGTCTCATTGCAAAGGGTCTGAATACTTATGTCAATAAGGTATTTCTGTATTTACAATTTAATTACATTATTTTTTTTTACTATTTTCTACATTGTAGAATAATAGTGAAGAAATCAAAACTATGAAATAACACATATGGAATCATGTAGTAACCATTTTTGTTTTAAACAAATCCAAATATATTGTAGATTTCCGATTCTTCAAAGTAGCCACCCTTGCATGGCTGAGAGAAAGCCAAGTGTGTGCAAAGCTGTCATCAAGGCTACTTTGAAGAATCTCAAATATAAAATATATTTGGATTTGTATAAAAAAATAAAATAAAAAAATGTGTTACTACATGATTCCATATGTGTTATTTCATAGTTGTGATATCTCCACTATTATTCTGCAATGTAGAAAACAATAAAGAAAAACCCTGGAATGAGTAGCTGTCCAAACTGTTGACTGGAGCGGAATATATTAAAACAATGTTTTCTTTGCTACTGTAGGTAGCAGTAGCTAGCGTTGGTCAGCGGTACATTAGCTAGCGTTGGTCAGCGGTACCTGTGCCAAAACTCTGGTGTTTATAATCCTACCGCTTGTTTCCCATCTTAATTGGTAAGCCAGTTTTGTTTCATCGTGCTCTCTCTCGTCTCTCTGCAGCAGACATACAGTGAGCAACATGTTTGGAACATCAAATCTTAGTATTCGAATCGTAATACATATAGAATCGTGAGAATAGCAATACATATCATAACAGCACTTAAATATCGTGATAGTATCGTGATAATATCGTGAGATCCCTTGGCAATTCCCAGTCCTAATGGGAAAGGCTAGGTTAGATGAGAGAAGATGTAGGGAGAGGGGAAGTTGTACTTCTCTTGTTGACGTGAAGGGAGACCCTGCCCACTGCAACAACGACGACAACAAAGTCAACCCTCGCGTGACGTCTTTTCTCTTCCCCTGTTGATCCAGAACAAGGGCACACACACACTGTCAATTACACAGTCTCATACCCAGCCTGATAATCTCCCCTTACTGGTTGTGAGAGAGGATGACACACTACACAACATGTGCTGAGAGGAGCTCTGCAGCAGTCAGCCATGGTGGACAGCATGTGCTGAGGGGAGCTCTGCAGCAGTCAGCCATGGTGGACAGCATGTGCTGAGGGGAGCTCTGCAGCAGTCAGCCATGGTGACAGCATGTGCTGAGGGGAGCTCTGCAGCAGTCAGCCATGGTGGACAGCGTGTGCTGAGGGGAGCTCTGCAGCAGTCAGCCATGGTGGACAACATGTGCTGAGGGGAGCTCTGCAGCAGTCAGCCATGGTGGACAGCGTGTGCTGAGGGGAGCTCTGCAGCAGTCAGCCATGGTGACAGCATGTGCTGAGGGGAGCTCTGCAGCAGTCAGCCATGGTGGACAGCATGTGCTGAGGGGAGCTCTGCAGCAGTCAGCCATGGTGGACAGCATGTGCTGAGGGGAGCTCTGCAGCAGTCAGCCATGGTGGACAGCATGTGCTGAGGGGAGCTCTGCAGCAGTCAGCCATGGTGACAGCATGTGCTGAGGGGAGCTCTGCAGCAGTCAGCCATGGTGGACAGCATGTGCTGAGGGGAGCTCTGCAGCAGTCAGCCATGGTGGACAACATGTGCTGAGGGGAGCTCTGCAGCAGTCAGCCATGGTGGACAGCATGTGCCTGCCTAGCGCCAGACAAGGCGTCTCTGTCCTGTTAGAGTGATGCCCGGTGTTCCTGCTCTATCTGTCTACAGCATAATATATTTCAGTCTGTTTTTCTTACTGCAGTAGGACTTCTGAAAAAGATTGGTTTAGTCTGAGCTATTCTCTGATCTGTATATCTGATGACTTCCATTGCTCTCCCTTTCTCATTCTCTGCATTTGAGTCTTTCGCTCTCTCTCTCTTCAGATCCAGCATAAATTGGCTCTTAAGAACTCCAAAGCTTCTCATTTATAGACTGTGTTTAATATAATGGAGAAGGGATGGGTAGAGCCAGTCTGCATTACTGATACTGTTGTATAAGGGCTGAGGCAGTAAAGGTTGACCCTCCCTCCTCCATTATATTAAACACAGTCTATAACCGTTATAAAGGACAAGGTTTGGAGTTCTTAAGAGCCAATTTATGCTCGATCTGAAAATGTGGTCAGAGGCGCCGTACTATGGATCGTTTGACGCAATGGTGGAGCCTCCGGAGGCATGAAAAGGCCCAATCTAGTTCCATACCACATGCCGTACACCTCCCAAATGTTGTAACAATGTAGAGAGCTCCTGTATAGCTCCGCATTGACATGATTGGTTGACGGTAGGCGAGGGTGGCAGGTCCTGTTTTAACACAAACTCACTTCCTTGACAACATCCTTCACGACAGCTCTGCGCTGCTCAGCAATGCCCAAGAAGTATGAATGCCCTGACTTCTGCAGAGGCCATATCACAGTAAATGCTGCACAGCCATTGAAGACTGTCGTTTTTCAAAAGTGTTTTTTCCTGTTGGCGTCCCAGAACATCAGTCATTCATCACGTATCTTGCAGAAAACCTACAAGCCATCTGAGTCCCCCCAAAACACCTACAATAGTTTACCAGGATTACATTTCCTTGGTAAGCTTTTTCGATGTCCCAGGCACAGCTATTAGTAATCTGAATGTCCTGAATTATGTTGACTTGTAAATGCTGCTACTGTAGCCGTGCCGCTGGGCTAATTAAAAAACTGTGACCTTCAGTGATGCAGACTTGGGTATTAACTGTGATTACACACTGGCACAGCACATGCTGCATCTGTTGTACTGAGGTAAACAACAAATTGGTTCAAAACGTTTCCCTCTCCTGTGTGTGTGTGTGTGTCTGTGTGCACGCTTGATTCCCTTCCCCAAACTTCCTGTCCTCAGAACAGGACTGTCTGTTTACAAAAGGTTCCCTCTGTGTTTCATTATAACCCTTGGCTGCCATTGTGGCTCTGTGAAGGAATGGAGACGTTTCCAGGGGCTGAGATGCCAGATGCCAGGAAATACTCTTAAAATGACTGTTTATCTACTGTACCAGTCAAAAGTATGGGCACACCTACTCATTCCAGGGTTTTCCTTTATTTTTTACTATTTTCTACATTGTAGAATAATTGTGTAGACATCCAAGCTATGAAATAACACATGGAATCATGTAGTAACCAGAAAAGTGTTAAACAAATCAACATTTATTTTTGATTTGAGATTCTTCCAAGTAACCACCCTTTGCCTTGATGACAGCTTTGCACACTCTTGGAATCCTGTCAACCAGCTCAACGAGGGCTTTGCTTTGAAAAAGTTATATCAGCAGTTCAGAGCAATGAAGCAGTACCCCCCATTAATATTCATTATAGCACACTCTTAATAATATATTTTGGTTTGTTTAACACTTTCTTTGGGTACAATGTAGAAAATAGTAAAAATAAAGAATGCCCGAATGAGTAGGTGTCCAGACCTTTGACTGGTACTGTACATTTTGGGGAAGACTGGAACAGACTCTGGTCTGTCCCCCTCCTTACAGGAACATACTCTGGTCTGTCCCCCTCCTTACAGGAACAGACTCTGGTCTGTCCCCCTCCTTACAGGAACAGTCTCTGGTCTGTCCCCCTCCTTACAGGAACAGACTCTGGTCTGTCCCCCTCCTTACAGGAACAGACTCTGGTCTGTCCCCTTCCTTACAGGAACAGACTCTGGTCTGTCCCCCTCCTTACAGGAACAGACTCTGGTCTGTCCCCCTCCTTATGAATCCAGGATGTGGCCTTTTGTTAAAAAATCTTAGAGGCAAAAACGGATCGGAAAAAAATCTAATTCAGACGAGGGCTTTGCTTTGAAAAAGTTATATCAGCAGTTCAGAGCAATGAAGCAGTACCTCCCATTAATATTCATTATAGCACACTGTAGTAAAACTTCTGCAACGAAAAGTTCAGGTAGTCCCTCCCTGTTTCAGTCCATTTTCTTCCATTTGGTACAGTAACTAATGAATACAACCTGGTTAGTGAACACCTGTGGTTTCTCTGTTCTAGGATCACTGAGATGAACAACGACATGCCCCCGCTGACCTTCAAGTGCTTTCAGGCCATCGTCCACCGGCTGGAGCTGCCCAAGAAGCCCCTCCCCACTGTTACCCGACAACAGATGGACTGCTGCCAGACAGGTATCGCGGCCAATCATGATGAGCGTTACGGAGTGCCCTCCCTCGATGAACTAGGTGAGGGACGTGTGTGTGTGTGTGTGTGTGTGTGTGTGTGTGTGTGTGTGTGTGTGTGTGTGTGTGTGTGTGTGTGTGTGTGTGTGTGTGTGTTTTGGTATCTCTCATCATCGTCTGCTAGTGATGATAAATCGGTTTGATTTTTAATGGAATTTGACAACAACAAAAAATTATCGGGCAGGTTTTAAGACTCACTGCTTTGGTCCTGCTGCGTGGAGGGGCGGGGAGACTGAGGCACTGGAGAGACTGAACAATCATATGGACAAAAAGGTGAGTCACCTGATCTGGGTGTATCCAGGCCTGGCATAGTGACCAGTCGGCCAAGGCTCCCTGGCCACCTCGATCACAAACACTGAAGATAAAGTTGGTGTGGATGCTTCTTCATGTATTTTTCCTTATTATCAACCTACAGTATGTTTTTGTAGACACACATAGAGACAAGGTAGAAACCTTCTCCTGGAGAGGTGTGTTTTCTGCTCTTGGTCCAATCTAACACCTGATTCTACTAATCAGCTTCTCATGGTGACCTTGATGATGATGATGATGATGATTAGCTGTGTGTTAGAGCAGGGCTGCAGCAAAGACCTGCACAACCAAAGACTCCCAGAGGAGGGTTAGTTTTCACCACCTAACCAGACCCTCATCTGAGAGTCTATCTCTCTCTATCTGCTCATTACTGGGGTATCTTCAGTAGGAACCAAACAGAACCAAACGGGGAGGGACCTACCTGAATTTGTCCAATACAAACTAGTTCTCATTTTCTATTATTTTTTTTGCCAAAAAAGAGGATTGGTGACCACTTTGTTATTGTTTCAGTTAAGTACTCTAACTGTAATAATGTTGTATCTCTATTTGTTACATGTGTTGAAGAGGGGTTTGTTTGTCTGTGTGTCTGTGTCTGTGTGTGTGTCTGTGTGTGAGCTTTTTTGTGTTTGAGCATTGGTTTAGTCCTAGGTGACTTGGTCATATCTAGATGGGGTACAGCTTTTGTCAAATTGACGTCAAAAGTTTAAATGTTTTGCATTTTAGCTAACCCTTACCCTTTTCCTAACCTTAACCTAATTCTCCTAACCTTAACCTAATTCTCCTAACCTTAACCTAATTCCCCTAACCTTAACCTAATTCTCCTAACCTTAACCTAATTCTCCTAACCTTAACCTAATTCTCCTAACCTTAACCTAATTCTCCTATCCTTAACCTAATTCCCCTAACCTTAACCTAATTCTCCTAACCTTAACCTAATTCTCCTAACCTTAACCTAATTCTCCTATCCTTAACCTAATTCCCCTAACCTTAACCTAATTCTCCTAACCGTAACCTAATTCCCCTAACCTTAACCTAATTCTCCTAACCTTAACCTAATTCTCCTTACCTGCTAGGAAGAGTCAATTTTGACAAAAGCTGTATCCCTTCTGGACAAGCAGGTGTCTGTTAAACCAGGAGCTGGTTTATTAGCGTTATATTTCTATATGTGATGTATTGCAGGTGTTTGAGGAGCTGCTCCTGGATGCAGACTGGAGTGTGAACGCAGGCAGCTGGATGTGGGCTCTCCTGCAGCTCCTTCTTCCAGCAGTTCTTCCACTGCTACTGTCCTGTAGACTTCGGCCGGAGGTCTGACCCCAGCGGAGACTACATTAGGTACACACAGAGCGCACACACAGGCTGTTCAATCCCCACAAGCCCCTCTACAGTAGTGTACTTGACAGATTCTCTCGTTGAACACCCGAGCAGAGCTGCCAGGACGTCAGTCAGATTCACCTGGTTGGGAAACTATTTGACGGCTAGATGTTTTTCTATCGGTCGACTGACAGATTGATATGAATTGCTCTGTGTTGCATTGCTCTCCCCTTGAGCTAGTTTATGGTTGTGTAACGTCATGCAATTACATGGCTGGTAGCGTAACAGTCAGCCTTATCCCTCATGCAACATCTAACATCAATGTGTGTGTGTGTCAAGACCCACTTCTCTGATTCAGCCATGTTTTATGTTATTACCAAGGATCTATTCTAAACATAACTCTGGCAGTAACATTATTTTATGTTATTACCAAGGATCTATTCTAAATGTAACTCTGGCAGTAACATTGTTTTATGTTATTACCAAGGATCTATTCTAAAAGTAACTCTGGCAGTAACATTGTTTTATGTTATTACCAAGGATCTATTCTAAAAGTAACTCATTTCATATCTGAACCCAGCCCACTAAACTGTAACTGACCTGCAGTCATTTCACATATGAACCCAGCCCACTAAACTGTAACTAACCTGCAGTCATTTCACATATGAACCCAGCCCACTAAACTGTAACTAACCTGCAGTCAATTTCATTTCTGAACCCAGGCCACTAAACTGTAACTAACCTGCAGTCATTTCATTTCTGAACCTAGGCCACTAAACTGTAACTGACCTGCAGTCATTTCATATCTGAACCCAGGCTACTAAACTGTAACTAACCTGCAGTCATTTCATATCTGAACCCAGGCCACTAAACTGTAACTGACCTGCAGTCATTTCATATCTGAACCCAGGCCACTAAACTGTAACTGACCTGGCTGAGTGTGTTGCATGCTACATCCTAGCCAGCTAACCCAGCGGAGAGCCTTGTGGGTAAAGTGTGTTGCATGGTGCATCCTAGCCAGCTAACCCAGCAGAGAGCCTGTGGGTAAAGTGTGATTTATTTAAACCGGACCTGACAGAATGCCCATTAGAACTTAATGTTACGATTCCAAGGGGGGTCATTTGATCTAGTGCTAAAGTGATTGCAGGTTGGTAGAAACCAGAGATTTACCAGATACTCTGTTGAAAAGTGATGCAGTTTAGAAAATGGGAGGCATAATAAGATTGGAGTGTTGACTGTGAATTGCATCAGGAAACCTGTTTTGTATTCAGCTACACATCTTTTTTTCCCCCAGACTGTTGATGCACCTGGACTCAACGCTGATTGGAGGGAGAGCCCTCCACACACAGCCCTGCGTCATTCCCCGTTTCTCCTCATCCGCGGGTTCATCGACTGTCAGTAGCCGCCATCAAAACCTGCAGAAACAACCCAGGCAGCGAAACAAACCTCAGTTGGTAGTTAGATCTGCAGTAATGGTAGAACGATGCCCACCACCAATACCATATGAACCTGTCAACAAGGCTTCAGTGCTATATAGGCTGTTGATCAAGCTGTTTCCCTCAGTACTGCTGACATTTTCCTGCTGTGTTTTATTTAGACAATCAGTAACCATTTTTATATTGATAAGTGTGATCAGTTCAGTCTCCAAGGTGTGTGTGTGTGTGTGTGTGTGTGTGTGTGCGTGTGCGTGTGTGTGTGTGTGTGTGTGTGTGTGTGTGTGTGTGTGTGTGTGGTTATATTCTGTACTGGTGTGGTTTGGGGCTAGGGGAAGCCTCACCCTGCAGCTGTGTATCTTTGACAAAGCATATGAAGGGAATCCTAATGGGTAATATGTGACACCCCTGTCGCGTGCCTCAGTTTGCACTTAGAGTATTTGACTCACTTCCTTGTTTGTCAAAATAACATCTCACAAAGTTATATTTTGGCGGTGAACTGTCACTTTCAGTCTGCATAAAGCACTTTATTACGTGTTCCATCACCACTACTTGTTGAAAACAGACTTGTTGGTGTGAGTATCTGTGGCAGGGTGTGGGTATCTGTGGCAGGGTGTGAGTATCTGTGGCAGGGTGTGAGTATCTGTGGCAGGGTGTGAGTATCTGTGGCAGGGTGTGGGTATCTGTGGCAGGGTGTGAGTATCTGTGGCAGGGTGTGAGTATCTGTGGCAGGGTGTGAGTATCTGTGGCAGGGTGTGGGTATCTGTGGCAGGGTGTGGGTATCTGTGGCAGGGTGTGAGTATCTGTGGCAGGGTGTGAGTATCTGTGGCAGGGTGTGAGTATCTGTGGCAGGGTGTGAGTATCTGTGGCAGGGTGTGGGTATCTGTGGCAGGGTGTGGGTATCTGTGGCAGGGTGTGAGTATCTGTGGCAGGGTGTGAGTATCTGTGGCAGGGTGTGAGTATCTGTGGCAGGGTGTGAGTATCTGTGGCAGGGTGTGGGTATCTGTGGCAGGGTGTGAGTATCTGTGGCAGGGTGTGGGTATCTGTGGCAGGGTGTGGGTATCTGTGGCAGGGTGTGAGTATCTGTGGCAGGGTGTGAGTATCTGTGGCAGGGTGTGGGTATCTGTGGCAGGGTGTGAGTATCTGTGGCAGGGTGTGGGTATCTGTGGCAGGGTGTGGGTATCTGTGGCAGGGTGTGAGTATCTGTGGCAGGGTGTGAGTATCTGTGGCAGGGTGTGAGTATCTGTGGCAGGGTGTGAGTATCTGTGGCAGGGTGTGAGTATCTGTGGCAGGGTGTGAGTATCTGTGGCAGGGTGTGAGTATCTGTGGCAGGGTGTGAGTATCTGTGGCAGGGTGTGGGTATCTGTGGCAGGGTGCGAGTATCTGTGGCAGGGTGCGAGTATCTGTGGCAGGGTGTGAGTATCTGTGGCAGGGTGTGAGTATCTGTGGCAGGGTGTGAGTATCTGTGGCAGGGTGTGAGTATCTGTGGCAGGGTGTGAGTATCTGTGGCAGGGTGTGAGTATCTGTGGCAGGGTGTGAGTATCTGTGGCAGGGTGTGAGTATCTGTGGCAGGGTGTGAGTATCTGTGGCAGGGTGTGAGTATCTGTGGCAGGGTGTGAGTATCTGTGGCAGGGTGTGAGTATCTGTGGCAGGGTGTGAGTATCTGTGGCAGGGTGTGAGTATCTGTGGCAGGGTGTGAGTATCTGTGGCAGGGTGTGAGTATCTGTGGCAGGGTGTGAGTATCTGTGGCAGGGTGTGGGTATCTGTGGCAGGGTGTGGGTATCTGTGGCAGGGTGTGGGTATCTGTGGCAGGGTGTGGGTATCTGTGGCAGGGTGTGGGTATCTGTGGCAGGGTGTGAGTATCTGTGGCAGGGTGTGAGTATCTGTGGCAGGGTGTGGGTATCTGTGGCAGGGTGTGAGTATCTGTGGCAGGGTGTGAGTATCTGTGGCAGGGTGTGAGTATCTGTGCTGACTCAGCACAGAGTTTTTTGTTCACCATGAAGCAGTGTGAACCAGTAACAAACACCTTTTTAACACTATCGTACCGACCCAAACTGCTGGCTCTGAGCACATTGTCCTTTTCAGCATGGTGCCATCAAATATGGTGTGTTCATGACCAGGCCAGCTCAGTACAGCTTGGTTGGTCTCGGCCCAGTTCGGGTCAGTAGTGTGAAAAGCCTGTAACAGTGCTGTTGTTCCCAGTCCCATATAGAGGTAATCTGCTATTGTGCCTGCAGTATAAATGAAGGAAAGGGTCAAATATAAACCATATTAATTCATCTGTGTTTTACTAACTACGCAGTTAAATTGATCTACAAGTTCTATCAATGAGTTCTGATGTGAAATGATTTGTTTATTGATCTGTCAAATAGCACAAGGGATTGTGCCGAGTATAGCAATTAATTGTTGAATCATATCAATGGATCTTCACAGAGACACGTATAGAGTTTATTATATATATGTTCTATAAAAAACTACCTTTAGATATGTCTCTGGTTCCATCATTGCTTCAACGCTAAAGAGTCACTGTGTTCGAGACATGAGTCAAAACTAATGTCATGAGTCTGTTTCAGCAGTCTGTGCTGGACCCGTCAATGTGTTGTCGTCCGATGTAACCTCAAGTCACTCTGTCATATATTTACCTTTCTTCTCCTACCCCTCATGGCTAGTCATTTTATCTTTCTTTTTTTTAATGGATGTACTCTAAATCAATTTGTGCTTTGACTTAAATTTGTAAAAGTGTAAAATGTGTTTTTCCTAATTAGATGCTGTTTCTATACGTAACCACCAGGTGTCTCTTGTCTTCTGAAAGGGAATGTTAAGCCATTACCATATTGCTTAAAGGGATGGTCCACTCAAAATAAAATATACGTGATTTTTCCATTTACCTCGGCTGTAGTCGATTCCCGAAGACTGTTTTTGGATAAGGCATTTGAAAAGTCTGTATTCCTCAGATGTACACAAGGGTGGAAGAGTTACTGGCTAGGGTTTGTAATTTATAGTACATCAAGTATAGGGGGGGTTTCTTTGGTTTCTTTTCAACCTTCACTGGAACTAGGAGGCAAAATGTCCATTAAACCTAATGGTTCTGGTCCCTATGGTCAGTTAAAATCTTAACTCCCAGTCCCATCTGGATGCAATGCCTGGAAAAAGAGTTTCTCTTGTTACATGGGAACTGTATTCAAGCCAGGTAATGAAAAACAAACAGTGATTTGCAATGAGCTGTGCAGTGCCTGTCCGCCCCATCGCCTGGGGCCCTTTTGTAGAGAATACACTGTCATCCTGTATAGAAGCTTTGCCCAGGTTCGCTCCTATAGACAACTATGAACAGGAACAGGAATGACATTATTTCTGCTTATCACTGTTTGTTGGCATGGCCTCCCCGCAGATCTCGCAGGCCAGAGCCAGTACAATGACGTCCTGATTCAGGCTTCCCTGAATTCCCCTGCCATACACAGACGGAAAACATCTTTCCCTGGAGTATCATCAACTCGCCATCTCTGTTCTCTCCATTAAAAGTGACAGTGTTTTTCCCTGCAACACTCTCGACATGCCAATATGCAGCCACTCCCCTTTTCCTTTGGACTTCCAGAACTCCACATGGCACGTCTGTAAAAACAGAAGCTGGAGAGTTCAGATGCATGGTGAGTATGCATGGAGCTTGTCCGTCATCACAGAGAGAGAGAGAGTGCAGAATGCCAGTGCCACTCCTGGTGAAAAGAAAGGGTTAAATCTCTCTTTTAGTGTGGTGAGTGTGTGTTCTCAACAGCTGCTTTGCATCTAGAGCCCAGAGAAAGAGAGGATAGTGGGATTGATGTGGAGCGTTCTGAACAGGAACACTTTAGATTCCGGACTCCTGTCACTCCTCAGTGACATCATGTGTGTTCTGGTTCCTAGCTCTATGGTCCTTGTGTGCCAGAGGGTGCAGCCCACTAGGAGAACGACAATGCCCCCGCATCTGCAACCCAGACACCTCCTGCCTCTTCTTCTCCATGTCATTCTACTCTGCCTTCATGCAACTGCCTGGCCCCACGGTAAGAGCTAGAGCGATGATTTCATCATATACTGATGATAACACATTTAATTCAGATGTATGACTCTACGAAGCCTGCTGTAACTTGTATTAGCCTCCCTATTCTGAACTGTTCACACAACTTCCATTGTTAGAGTTTTTCTTTTGCACTTGCTGAGTAATTTATTTCCTCTCTGAGTCATATGGGCATACCTAGTCATGTCTGAGTTAACTTCTATAGTCACATACCTAGTCATGTCTGAGTTAACTTCTCTAGTCACTGACCTAGTCAAGTCTGAGTTAACTTCTCTAGTCACTGACCTAGTCAAGTCTGAGTTAACTTCTCTAGTCACTGACCTAGTCAAGTCTGAGTTAACTTCTATTGTCACATACCTAGTCATGTCTGGGTTATAACTTCTCTAGTCACTGACCTAGTCAAGTCTGAGTTAACTTCTCTAGTCACTGACCTAGTCAAGTCTGAGTTAACTTCTATTGTCACATACCTAGTCATGTCTGGGTTATAACTTCTCTAGTCACTGACCTAGTCAAGTCTGAGTTATAACTTCTCTAGTCACATACCTAGTCATGTCTGAGTTGTAACTTCTCTAGTCACATACCTAGTCAAGTCTGGGTTATAACTTCTATAGTCACATACCTAGTCATGTCTGAGTTTTAACTTCTCTAGTCACATACCTAGTCAAGTCTGGGTTATAACTTCTCTAGTCACATACCTAGTCAAGTCTGAGTTCTAACTTCTCTAGTCACATACCTAGTCAAGTCTGGGTTATAACTTCTATAGTCACATACCTAGTCATGTCTGAGTTTTAACTTCTATAGTCACATACCTAGTCATGTCTGAGTTTTAACTTCTCTAGTCACTGACCTAGTCATGTCTGGGTTATAACTTCTCTAGTCACTGACCTAGTCAAGTCTGGATTCTAAGTTTCCTGCTGTTAAAAAGCTGGGGATATTGTCTATGTATTGCCACACTCATTTTGACCAGACTGTAATGAGAATATGTATGACTGTAGGACTCTATTAAACCCCCTAGAAATCGAATTAGCATAACAAAATAATCCCTGTAAAAAGACGTCAGTTTAAACTAGAGATATCTGTTCGCCTAGATACATTTCAATCCGCCAATGTTGCACTTCCGAATCTGCGGTGAAAGGTGAAACGTGAAAGGTGAAGGGTGACAGAGCTAGATATTTGTCAGACCATGAGACATCTCGAAAATTGGTCTTCTCACAAAATTGTCTGTAGCATCCGAAGAGTTTGACCCCTCTATGGAAAGATGAGACTAACGAACACGGTGGTGTTCTCCGTTTTGCTCTACAACCCCCACAAAACGTATTAGAACTCGTCTGAAGTCGATACAGACGATCTGCCGACTTCTGTCTGTAGCATCCGAAGAGTTTGACCTGACCCCTCTATGGAAAGATGAGACTCTAACGAACACGGTGGTGTTCTCCGTTTTGCTCTACAACCCCCACAAAACGTATTAGAACTCGTCTGAAGTCGGTACAGACGATCTGCCGACTTCTGTCTGTAGCATCCGAAGAGTTTGACCTGACCCCTCTATGGAAAGATGAGACTAACGAACACGGTGGTGTTCTCTGTTTTGCTCTACAACCCCCACAAAACGTATTAGAACTCGTCTGAAGTCGGTACAGACGATCTGCCGACTTCTGTCTGTAGCATCCGAAGAGTTTGACCTGACCCCTCTATGGAAAGATGAGACTAACGAACACGGTGGTGTTCTCCGTTTTGCTCTACAACCCCCACAAAACGTATTAGAACTCGTCTGAAGTCGGTGCAGACAATCTGCCGACTTCTGTCTGTAGCGTCCGAAGAGTTTGACCTGACCCCTCTATGGAAAGATGAGACTAACGAACACGGTGGTGTTCTCCGTTTTGCTCTACAACCCCCACAAAACGTATTAGAACTCGTCTGAAGTCGGTACAGACGATCTGCCGACTTCTGTCTGTAGCGTCCGAAGAGTTTGACCTGACCCCTCTATGGAAAGATGAGGCTCTAACGAACACGGTGGTGTTCTCCGTTTTGCTCTACAACCCCCACAAAACGTATCAGAACTCGTCTGAAGTCGGTACAGACGATCTGCCGACTTCTGTCTGTAGCATCCGAAGAGTTTGACCCCTCTATGGAAAGATGAGACTAACGAACACGGTGGTGTTCTCCGTTTTGCTCTACAACCCCCACAAAACGTATCAGAACTCGTCTGAAGTCGGTACAGACGATCTGCCGACTTCTGTCTGTAGCGTCCCAACAGTTTGGGCTACACACTAATAGGATGTGAGACTCTCATGAACACGTACATGTGGTTGTTATGCTCTAGGACGCCCACAGGCCTCACAAGACGTGCCTGAAGGTCCCCCGGTAACAGTTGAAAAATGAATGGAAGTATATATGGAGACTTAATGCTGAAACAACAACAAATGTTTCTCTCAGATATAGGACAGACACTTCAGAACAAACTTCCTTTATATTTTTTTGGGGGGGGGTGGACCATCTGTTGTTCCATGTAGTGAATCTGTTATTCGATGTGTTTGTATGAGCAGTTTGGCCAAATACATTTTTTCATCAACTGTTTGTTTTTATATTGTATTTTATAGTTCAAGGAGTCTTAAAATGTCATATCAAATAGGTAACTGACCCTTGGTGTGACCTTCTTAAAACAATTCCATATAGATAGTAGAACCCCAGATTAGACAGGGTTTAGTCCCTAGAGGGTTAAAGACATGTCTTTGGAACCATCACGAGACAGGGTCAGATTGGGTTTGGGGGGTTTCTTGCTATTGTAATGACCCCTGGGGGAGCACGATGTGAACTGTGAAACATGAATTTACGATTCAAGCACATTAGCCTTGTTCCAATAGGATTAACCCACTCAGCAGAGTTAGTCACCAGAGAACTGTAGAATCACAGCATAGAATCACGTAGAACTTGCCACAAGGCACCTGGAAGTTGATGAGAGGTATCTAACCAATTATAGTCTCACAGAGGATTGCTACCCTATACCCTCCTCCAGTGTACACATGCTATACTTAAGCAATAAGGCCCGAGGAGTTGTTATATCTTGGCCAATATACCACACCTAAAGTCTGTTCTTACGACACAGCCCTTAGCAGTGATACATTGGCTATATACCACAAACCCCTCATATTGCCATTATAAACTGTTTACCAACATAAATACGACTGCAAATTAGTTTAGCATCATACCCGTGGCATATTGTCTGTTATACACACTGCTAGAAGGCTGTTTCAGCATCCAGGACCCAAACTACTAATGTAGCTATGGCTGCGTTTACACAGAGAGCACAATTCTGATATTTTGTCCAAATCATTGG
Organism: Oncorhynchus mykiss; assembly: GCF_013265735.2. Classification (NCBI taxonomy): domain Eukaryota; kingdom Metazoa; phylum Chordata; class Actinopteri; order Salmoniformes; family Salmonidae; genus Oncorhynchus; species Oncorhynchus mykiss. The sequence continues at coordinate 89,899,220 of NC_048570.1, forward strand.
CAAAAGAGCTGATCTGATTGGTCAAAAGACCAATTAGTGAAAAATATATATTATAATTGGTCTGCCAGGTTAAACGCAGCGTTATAGAGCCCTAGTCAAACGAATATGATAACCAGATCTCTGAGATAGCAGAAGTAAGCTTCATACAAATGACTTTATCCCCCAAAAAAACATTCTTCCAGTACAGAGAGGAAACATTAAAATATATGTACAGACGAGGTGTCCTTGTTTTGTGTTGCTTTCAAACTGTAGCTAAATATTATTTTGGCAAGTACATGTCATGAATGCAGACATGCATTCATGTAGACTATAGAGCATGTTATTTTACAGAAGCAGTAATCATAGACAAATGAATGCCATGCCTCGTGACATGTTTTTTTTATTTAACTTGGCAAGTCAGTTAATAACAAATTCTTATTTTCAATGACGGCCTACCGGGGAACAGTGGGGTAACTGCCTTGTTCAGGGGCAGAACGACAGATTTTTACCTTGTCAGCTCGGGGATTCGATCTTGCAACCTTTCGGTTACAAGTCCAACACTCTAACCACTAGGATACCTTGACTCACAACATGCCAGTCTCTTTATGTGAAACTCACTTGATACGACATAGCTTGTTGTTTTGAGTTTAGTCTGGGTATCATGTGTTGTGCAGGTATGTGTTAATACATGTGTGAATTGGAAATGTGTTTATTTTTGTATATCCCAACTCTCCCTGAGACACCCTCAGGGGTCACGACCAGGGTCAGCCATTGTCAACAGTGACCCTGGAGCAATTAGGGTTCAGTGCCTTGCTCAAGGGCACATTCTTCAACTTGCTGGGCTCGGGGATTCGATCTAGCAACCTTTCGGTTATTGACCCAATGCTCTAACCGTTAGGTTACTTGCCACGCTAAAATGTGCTTTATGAAATACATTTGATTGATTTTAGATTCCAGAGGTGTGGTGGATGACAAGTGTCCCAGCTCAGAGTGGAACCACATGTGTAGGGACTGTTGTGAGTACCAGCTGATCCAGTGTAGATGTCCTTCCCAGGGGGCACGGGTGGGCTACTCCGTCCCCTGCTGCCGCAACCAACTGGACCAGTGTGACCCCTGCATCATCCACCCTGGTAAACAACCTATCAGACCTCTACCAAAGATACTGGTAACTAACCCCCAAAATATCTCATCGTTGTCATTTCCAGTGGGAGCAAATTAAGCATATTGGGCAGAACAGGCATGGAGGTGGGCAGAACAGGCATGGAGGTGGGCAGAACAGGCATGGAGGTGGGCAGAACAGGCATGGAGGTGGGCAGAACAGGCATGGAGGTGGGCAGAACAGGCATGGAGGTGGGCAGAACAGGCATGGAGGTGGGCAGAACAGGCATGGAGGTGGGCAGAACAGGCATGGAGGTGGGCAGAACAGGCATGGAGGTGGGCAGAACCAAGCACGACCTAGCGAGATCCTGTTGTCATGTTTTAGCATATATTTGCATATTTCTGCTAGGTAACACCTTCTTTGTGAAGTGTTCATGTGCAATAATTAAATTCGCCGTTGCCTTCCTTGTAAACAAAACCATTTTTGGGAACTTTGGTAAAGGGTCAAGTATACAAAACTTAGTCCACTCTGTTCATAACAGATTGTAATTTGGGAAGAGAACTGTATTGACACCAAGTTTAATTTAACTCAATTTTCTCCCACGTTCCGCCCCTGGACTTCCTCCCATCACCAAATTTGGTGGTGAGAAGAAGCTCTAAACGGACACTTCAGATTTCTACATCCTGTGAGACATCTGTCTCCTTCTATTTAATCTGTGCCCTATACTGCTTCCCTCTTACTCCCTTCCAGCTTTCTTACCCAATACAACTGTTTGTACACTGACTTTTGTCTTCTTATTCTTCACATGTTGATAACGCTTTAACGTTAAGATGTAATTACAAGGATTCACTTTTTCTTACAGATTTATAAACGTTTAAATTAACCAAAACATTGAACGTGATAAAACATTGGTTGAAATTGCATGTCATTTAGCTGCTTGCAGAACACTGACCTGATCTCCTGGCTCCCCTGTTTCTCCTCTTCCCTCAGGCTGCAGTCTGTTTGAGAACTGTAAAACCTGTCACAATGGGACGTGGGAGGCCAAGGATGATTTCTTCATCCGAGGGAGATTCTGTACGGACTGTCGTCAGGGCTGGGCAGGTGGAGACTGCAAGAGTGAGTCAGCTGTTTCAGGGGTAGAGCATTTTCTAAATTACAGTCCTTGGGAGTTTTTCACTTGTTTCATTGGCAGTGTTGGGGAGTAGTGAACTACATTGAAATGTTGGTAACATTTCAGTAGTTAATTACTTTTTAGCCATTTAACGTTAGTGGTGTATCTAACTACTGGAACGACACACTACTTTTTAGCCATATAGTGGTGTAGCTAACTACTGGAACTACACACTACTTTTTAGCTATATAGTGGTGTAGCTAACTACTGGGACTACACACTACTATTTAGCTATATAGTGGTGTCTCTAACTACTGGGACTACACACTACTATTTAGCTATATAGTGGTGTCTCTAACTACTGGGACTACACACTACTTTTTTTGCTAAAAGACAAATGTGTGAAGTAGGCAATCATTTCCTTACTTTTTTGGCATCCTACCTGTCAAATTCATCTGATCTGTCTAATTCATCAGACCTGTCTAATTCATCTGACCTGTCTAATTCATCAGACCTGTCTAATCCATCAGACCTGTCTAATTCATCTGACCTGTCTAATTCATCAGACCTGTCTAATTCATCAGACCTGTCTAATCCATCAGACCTGTCTAATTCATCAGACCTGTCTAATCCATCAGACCTGTCTAATTCATCAGACCTGTCTAATCATTCAGACCTGTCTAATTCATCAGACCTGTCTAATTCATCAGACCTGTCTAAACCATCAGACCTGTCTAATTCATCAGACCTGTTTAATTCATCAGACCTGTCTAATCCATCAGACCTGTCTAATCCATCAGACCTGTCTAATCCATCAGACCTGTCTAATCCATCGGACCTGTCGAAACCATCAGACCTGTCTAATTCATCAGACCTGTTTAATTCATCAGACCTGTCTAATCCATCAGACCTGTCTAATCCATCAGACCTGTCTAATTCATCAGACCTGTCTAATCCATCAGACCTGTCTAATTCATCAGACCTGTCTAATCCATCAGACCTGTCTAATTCATCAGACCTGTCTAATCCATCAGACCTGTCTAATTCATCAGACCTGTCTAATTCATCAGACCTGTCTAATCCATCAGACCTGTCTAATCCATCAGACCTGTCTAAACCATCAGACCTGTCTAATCCATCAGACCTGTCTAATCCATCAGACCTGTCTAATTCATCAGACCTGTCTAATCCATCAGACCTGTTTAATTCATCAGACCTGTTTATTTCATCAGACCTGTCTAATCCATCAGACCTGTCTAATCCATCAGACCTGTCTAATCCATCAGACCTGTTTAATTCATCAGACCTGTCTAATCCATCAGACCTGTCTAATCCATCAGACCTGTCTAATTCATCAGACCTGTCTAATCCATCAGACCTGTCTAATCCATCAGACCTGTTTAATTCATCAGACCTGTTTAATTCATCAGACCTGTCTAATCCATCAGACCTGTCTAATCCATCAGACCTGTCTAATCCATCAGACCTGTCTAATTCATCAGACCTGTCTAATCCATCAAACCTGTCTAATCCATCAGACCTGCGTAGTTCATCAGACCTGTCTAATCCATCAGACCTGTCTAATCCATCAGACCTGTCTAATTCATCAGACCTGTCTAATCCATCAGACCTGTCTAATCCATCAGACCTGCGTAGTTCATCAGACCTGTCTAATCCATCAGACCTGTCTAATCCATCAGACCTGTCTAAACCATCAGACCTGTCTAAACCATCAGACCTGTCTAATTCATCAGACCTGTCTAATCCATCCGACCTGTCTAATCCACCAGACCTGTCTAAACCATCAGACCTGTCTAATCCATCAGACCTGTCTAATTCATCAGACCTGTCTAATCCATCAGACCTGTCTAATTCATCAGACCTGTCTAATCCATCAGACCTGTCTAATTCATCAGACCTGTCTAATCCATCAGACCTGTCTAATCCATCAGACCTGTCTAATTCATCAGACCTGTCTAATCCACCAGACCTGTCTAATCCATCAGACCTGTCTAATTCATCAGACCTGTCTAATCCATCAGACCGGTCTAATCCATCAGACCTGTCTAATTCATCAGACCTGTCTAATTCATCAGACCTGTCTAATTCATCAGACCGGTCTAATTCATCAGACCTGTCTAATTCATCCGACCGGTCTAATCCATCAGACCGGTCTAATTCATCAGACCTGTCTAATCCACCAGACCTGTCTAATTCATAAGACCTGTCTAATCCATCAGACCTGTCTAATTCATCAGACCGGTCTAATCCATCAGACCTGTCTAATCCATCAGACCTGTCTAATCCATCAGACCTGTCTAATTCATCAGACCTGTCTAATTCATCAGACCGGTCTAATCCATCAGACCTGTCTAATCCATCAGACCTGTCTAATTCATCAGACCTGTCTAATTCATCAGACCTGTCTAATCCATCAGACCTGTCTAATCCATCAGACCTGTCTAATTCATCAGACCGGTCTAATTCATCAGACCTGTCTAATTCATCAGACCTGTCTAATCCATCAGACCGGTCTAATCCATCAGACCGGTCTAATCCATCAGACCTGTCTAATCCATCAGACCTGTCTAATCCATCAGACCTGTCTAATTCATCAGACCTGTCTAATCCATCAGACCTGTCTAATTCATCAGACCTGTCTAATCCATCAGACCTGTCTAATTCATCAGACCTGTCTAATTCATCAGACCTGTCTAATCCATCAGACCTGTCTAATTCATCAGACCTGTCTAATTCATCAGACCTGTCTAATCCATCAGACCTGTCTAATCCATCAGACCTGTCTAAACCATCAGACCTGTCTAATTCATCAGACCTGTCTAATCCATCAGACCTGTTTAATTCATCAGACCTGTTTAATTCATCAGACCTGTCTAATCCATCAGACCTGTCTAATCCATCAGACCTGTCTAATCCATCAGACCTGTCTAATTCATCAGACCTGTCTAATCCATCAGACCTGTCTAATCCATCAGACCTGCGTAGTTCATCAGACCTGTCTAATCCATCAGACCTGTCTAATCCATCAGACCTGTCTAATTCATCAGACCTGTCTAATCCATCAGACCTGTCTAATCCATCAGACCTGCGTAGTTCATCAGACCTGTCTAATCCATCAGACCTGTCTAATCCATCAGACCTGTCTAATCCATCAGACCTGTCTAATCCATCCGACCCGCGTAGTTCATCAGACCTGTCTAATCCATCAGACCTGTCTAATCCATCAGACCTGTCTAATTCATCAGACCTGTCTAATCCACCAGACCTGTCTAATCCATCAGACCTGTCTAATTCATCAGACCTGTCTAATCCATCAGACCGGTCTAATCCATCAGACCTGTCTAATTCATCAGACCTGTCTAATTCATCAGACCTGTCTAATTCATCAGACCGGTCTAATTCATCAGACCTGTCTAATTCATCCGACCGGTCTAATCCATCAGACCGGTCTAATTCATGAGACCTGTCTAATCCACCAGACCTGTCTAATTCATAAGACCTGTCTAATCCATCAGACCTGTCTAATTCATCAGACCGGTCTAATCCATCAGACCTGTCTAATCCATCAGACCTGTCTAATCCATCAGACCTGTCTAATTCATCAGACCTGTCTAATTCATCAGACCGGTCTAATCCATCAGACCTGTCTAATCCATCAGACCTGTCTAATTCATCAGACCTGTCTAATTCATCAGACCTGTCTAATTCATCAGACCTGTCTAATCCATCAGACCTGTCTAATCCATCAGACCTGTCTAATTCATCAGACCGGTCTAATTCATCAGACCTGTCTAATTCATCAGACCTGTCTAATCCATCAGACCGGTCTAATCCATCAGACCGGTCTAATCCATCAGACCTGTCTAATCCATCAGACCTGTCTAATCCATCAGACCTGTCTAATTCATCAGACCTGTCTAATCCATCAGACCTGTCTAATTCATCAGACCTGTCTAATCCATCAGACCTGTCTAATCCATCAGACCTGTCTAATCCATCAGACCTGTCTAATCCATCAGACCTGTCTAATTCATCAGACCTGTCTAATCCATCAGACCTGTCTAATTCATCAGACCTGTCTAATCCATCAGACCTGTCTAATCCATCAGACCTGTCTAATTCATCAGACCTGTCTAATCCATCAGACCTGTCTAATCCATCAGACCTGTCTAATCCATCAGACCTGTCTAATCCATCAGACCTGTCTAGTTCATCAGACCTGTCTAATTCATCAGACCTGTCTAGTTCATCAGACCTGTCTAATTCTCACTTGAAACATAGTTTGTATGTTTAATAGGCTAAACTAAACACTATGTTAACTTCTGACTCTAGTGTGATCTGTTCTTGCAATTTGTATTCTATGACATTTTATATTTATATATGAAATCAAATCAAAAGTAACTTCAGTTAAGAAAGCTGTGTTTATAACTTCAGTGTAGCTCAACTTCTGCCGATGTGATGTAATTGGTAGCTTGGTAAACTATATTTTCAGAGGAGCTTCCCCCAACACTGTTCATTACACATCGACTTGAATGACTTGCTACAAACATCTATGTTCTAATCTCTAGTTATTTTCTATTGCATTATGGGAGCTCAGAGTATGTGTTCTTGTCCCTAGCATGTGGAGGGGTGATTCGTAGAGCCCAGGGCCACATAATGCTGGAGAGTTACCCCATCAATGCGCACTGTGAGTGGAGGGTGCAGGTAGAGAAAGGGGAGAACGTGGAGCTCAGGTGGGTCCCTGAATTGATTATACTGTACTATACTGTCAAATTCATTGAATCTCTCATTGGCTTTCATGAAGTTGAATGGTATTCTATGAGGAAGTTGTCTGTCACAATCCAGTCGCAGCTTTCATGGATCCATACTGATTTTTTTTTTTTTTAAGGGTAGTAAGATGTATATGTGATTAATATCTTACCCTACTTAACAGCCAAACATGATGATAACAAAGACCTTGTTTGGTTCCGCCCAGGTTCTCCATGCTTAGTCTAGAGCCTGACCACAACTGTCACTATGACTACGTGGAGCTGCGAGATGGTGACAGCCTGAGCTCCCCCGTCATTGGCCGGTTTTGTGGGAATGAGCTGCCTCCACCAATCAGAACCTCTGGAAGCAGGCTGCACGTCCTGTTTGTCTCAGATGGCTACAACAACTTTGATGGCTTCTTTGCCGCTTTTCAGCAGAGCTCAGGTAGCTACAGGCAGGTTTTATTGCCATTATGAACAAGACTTTAGCATAGATGTTGCATGTCCTTATATGGTTACATTTTGGTCAAGATGATTTTAATTATTTCAATCTATCAGCCAGGCAGGTCTGTCAGTCAGCCTGTCTGTTGCTCAGCCTATTATTCATTATTCATGAATCATTTGTCTAATTGTCTGTTTGTTTTGTATTTGCGGCTCCCTTGCAGCGTGCAGCCCCTCCCCTTGTCAGCACCATGGAACCTGTTTGCTGAACCCAGTACAGTCTTTTCACTGTGCATGTCTGCCAGGCTACACAGGTCAACTGTGTGAGAATGGTTAGTGATCCGTCTGGTAGCCATAACCTCATTTCCTCCCCAAACAAAGTGAGTTATTCATTATCATTCAGGTATTATAAAACCTAGCTCTCCTGCTTCCTGGGAGGAAAACCTTTTACTGCAGTGGGCTAAATCAGGGTCACACAGAGTGTTTCTTGGTAGTCTTAAACAAATCTACATTGAAACAGAAGTATTCACCTCACACACATGGTTATGGGCTTAGAAAAAAGAAGACAATGTCAGATATGGAGTTGAAATGTCTTCAATATTGTGTTTGCATTACAATATTACACTTTATATGCACAGGAGACTGACATATAACAAAACGGTTTGACATAGAAACACTCGATTTTCATCAGTTACATTTTTTGTAAATCTTTTATTTAAAATAGAACATTCCACCCATGAGGCCAAAAGGGGGCGCTATTGGTCACTGACTGCAGGAAAAGGTTACGGGTCATTTCAGGAGTCCAGACCAAACTGGGGATGGTTGATATAATATTTATACACAGACAACACTCTCTCTGTCTTCCAGTTGCTAGGAGTCAGGTGTGTGTGTTGCCAGCGAGGCCCGTGAACGGGGAGCTCCTCTCTGTGTACGGCCTGGAGGATGAGCTCCTGGCTGTTCAGTACCTGTGCCACCCACCCTACACACTGACTGGCAGCCCCCAGAGGACCTGCCTGCCCAACGCCACCTGGAGTGGCACGGTGCCCATCTGTGGGAAGGTAGATAAAGGTAAAGTTAAAGATCATGTAAATGAATGGATCGACTTTATTGATCCCCTCCACAGACAGGAATGTTGCAGACCTGAGTACTGATGGAACAGCTGCATTGCATTAGATGATGCCTCACGTGTCAATAAAATAAACTACACAAGGAAAACGAGACGAGATTACACAAGGAAAACGAGAAGAGAGTACACAAGGAATGAACATACACACCATAGTCATGGTAGACCATTGAATGACCAGCCCATTTCTCAAAACATGACTCTCCTCCATCTCTTTGTGTCTCTCAGAGCCCATTCGAACCAGTCAGAGGGGTGCAGACCCAGTCAGAAGGCTCGGGGTGTGTCCTCCTCCAGCCAGGCTGCACCATGGCTACCTCCAGCTGGTCAGGGGCTCTGGAGGAGGTCCTGACACAGTGGACTACTTCTGTAACCCCTCCTACATCCTGAGTGGAGGCTCCCGGAGCACCTGTCTCCCGGATGGCTCGTGGAGTGGCCGGCAACCACTGTGTGTGAGAGGTATACTGACAGCAAACAGCCATTTAGATAAAACACTTGCACATGTTTATCCACATTTATAAACTGACTTGTTCCAGCCCTGAATGCTGATTGTCTGAAAGCCGTGGTATATCAGACAGTGTACCACGGTTATAACAAAACATACATTTTTACTGCTCTAATTACGTTGGTAACCAGTTTATAATAGCAATAAGGCACCTCTGGGGTTTGTAATATATATATATAGCCAATATATCACGGCTAAGGGCTGTGTCCAGGCACTCTTTGTTGCGTTGTGCATAAGAACAGCCCTTAAGCGTGGTATATTGGCGATATATCACACCCCCTTGGGCCTTATTGCTTAAATAACATCAGACTGTATAGTGCTTTAGTGCTGCTGTTTAGGTTACTGGACAATACTGTTGATTACGTGGTTAAGGGCTCTTCCTCTGTGTCCACAGCCTGTCGAGAGCCTAAGGTATCTGAGCTGGTGAGACACAAAGTTGTGAAGCCAAAGGCCCCATCCAGGTATGACCCGTACATCCAGGTATGACCCGTACACCCAGGTATGACCCGTACACCCAGGTATGACCCGTACACCCAGGTATGAGCCGTACACCCAGGTATGACCCGTACATCCAGGTATGACCCGTACATCCAGGTATGACCCGTACATCCAGGTATGAGCCGTACATCCAGGTATGAGCCGTACACCCAGGTGTGACCCGTACACCCAGGTACGACCCGTACATCCAGGTATGACCTGTACACCCAGGTATGACCCATACACCCAGGTATGACCTGTGCACTCAGGTATGACCCCGTACATCCAGGTATGACCCCGTACATCCAGGTATGACCCGTACATCCAGGTATGACCTGTACATCCAGGTATAACCCGTACATCCAGGTATGACCCGTACATCCAGGTATGACCCGTACATCCAGGTATGAACCGTACATCCAGGTATGAACCGTGCACCCAGGTATGACCTGTGCACCCAGGTATGACCCGTACACCCAGGTATGACCCGTACACCCAGGTATGGCCCATACATCTAGGTATGACCTGTACATCCAGGTATGACCCGTACATCCAGGTATGACCCCGTACATCCAGGTATGAGCCGTACACCCAGGTATGACCCCTACATCCAGGTATGACCCCTACATCTAGGTATGACCCCTACACCCAGGTATGACCCATACACCCAGGTATGACCCGTACACCCAGGTATGACCCGTACACCCAGGTATGACCCGTACACCCAGGTATGACCCATACACCCAGGTATGACCCGTACACCCAGGTATGACCCGTACACCCAGGTATGACCCGTACATCAAGGTATAACCCGTACATCAAGGTATAACCCATACATCCAGGTATGACCCGTACATCCAGGTATGACCCGTACACCCAGGTATGGCCCTTACATCCAGGTATGACCCGTACACCTAGGTATGACCCGTACATCCAGGTATGACCCGTACATCTAGGTATGACCCGTAAACCCAGGTATGACCCGTACACCCAGGTATGACCCGTACACCCAGGTATGACCCGTACATCCAGGTATGAGCCGTACATCCAAGTATGAGCCGTACTAACACTACCATACGTCTCATTCTGACTGTTTGTATGTCAATCTGTACAAAGCCGGCACCTTGACTGAATTTATACACTTCTAGTTTTTGAGTGGATTAGGTTTTATTTTACAGCAGTGGTTTCAAACTCATTCCGCAGAGGGCCAAATGTCTACAGGTTTTTGTTTTTTTCCTTTCAATTAAGATCTAGACATCTTGGTGAGGGAAGATCCTTATTAATTAGTGACCTTAATTCATCAATCAAGTACAAGGGTGGAGCGAAAACCCACAGACACTCTGCCCTCCTTGGAATGAGTTTGACACGTGTTTTACAGACAATAACTTCCCAGTAAACATTTATTCTACATCTCTTTTAAACATGCCCAATGTTAAGCTTTTCTCCTTGTACACAGACACCTTCTCTGTCCCCTACTACAGGAAAAGTCCAGTCCACAGGCTTCACACCTCATCCAGGCATACGGTCTATGACAGTCACCCCCCTGGCATGGACCCACCCTCCTCAGGGAACCTCCCCAGCACCCAAGACCCTGTCCTGAGGGAAATCCCCCGTGGTTTCCACCAGCTGTACACTAGCATAGAGTATGAGTGTGCCTCCTCTCTCTACCAACACTACGGTAGCCCCCGGCGCACCTGTCTGAAGACTGGCAGGTGGAGCGGGCATCATGTCTCCTGCTCGCCAGGTGAGGGCAGCGCCGACTTAAAGAACAGATGCAAAGAAAGGGAGATGTACTCAAACTTAGTCAGCCAATGTCTTGAGGGAATGAAAATATTTGGTTTTACAAATATGGTCCCACTTTATTTGACCTTTATTTAACTAGGCAAGTCAGTTAAGAACAAATTCTTATTTACAATGACGGCCTAGGAACAGTGGGTTAACTGCCTGTTCAGGGGCAGAACGACAGCAACCCCCACCTTGTCAGCTCGGGGATATGAACTTGTAACCTTTCGGTTACTAGCCCAACACTCTAACCACCCCAATACAATTCAGTACACATTAATGAAACATTTTAAATCACTGTTCAAGTGTCCCTAATGCATTTACGTCGGTTTGCAGATGCTCCGGTTAAGTGCTTTGCTCAAGGGCACATTTGACAGATTTTTTACCTAGTTGGCTCGGGGATTCGAACCAGCGACCTTTCGGTTACTGACCAAACACTCTTAACCGCTAGGCTACCTGCCTCCATAGGTGTACATGGTGTTAGAAACATAGTCAGAAACAACCTATTTCCTCTCCCATCTCTGACACCTACTCCTCTCTCTTTCTGTAACAGTGTGTGGTCAACTCCCAGCAGCCTTCAGCCCTCAGAACCTCACTAAGATTGGATGGCCCTGGCATGCAGCCATCTATCTCCGCTCCCACATCATCCGCAGAGCTGGCTCTGGCCTACAGACGGCACCAGAGGAGGCCTCTTCTCCCTGGCAGCTGGCGTGCAGTGGAGCACTAGTCACCCAGCTCAGTGTGCTGGTGGCAGCTCACTGCCTGGTGGTGGCAGGAGTGGGCAAGCCGCAGTGGGTAGATCCAGCCAACATTAAAGTGGTGATGGGAATACACAGCCCGGGCCAGATGAGGACACTGAAACAACTGCAGGTGGGTGTGAGTGATGCTAAGCTAGAGGGATGCTCTATCTACACAGGGGGGTAAAAGTCTCTCTTGAAGTCTGTGAATACAGTTGTGAAGCCGTTATAATACGGTCTTGACAACGTCTACAAGGTCCAATCTGAAGTTGAAACAATAACAAAGCAGACACACCACCACTGTTTTTGGTAAAAAGCTGTGGAATGTGGCTGGAGAAATGTCACCACTCTCAAATTCTTAGACAGAGCTACGGATTGCAAGGACTGACCATCCATAATGATATAGAACATTATATTGTAGCCGTATTTTGAGGCTATACAGGGTTTGTTTACATTTACGTTGTTTACAAACGTTGGAGCAAAATAAACTTATATGTTGAGTTCAGACGGGGTACGACAATTGAACTACGTTATATTCTAAAATAATGTATATAAGAATGGGTACCAATGGGTATTTATCATGAATTAATAAGTGGATGAAGGAACTGTAGATTGCTCCTTTAATGCCTACCAAAACATGCCAAGGTGATTTATGAGTGGCCCATTTTAAAGGTGCAGTCTAATTGTCTTGATTTCCATATCACATCAGATTATTCCTCTAAATCTTGTTGTGGTATAACTGTAAAAAAACATTAAAAGATCCTGTGTCCTCCACATAATAATTTCCAACAAATTATAATATTTGGATATCATCAGTAAATAAATTCAAATCCCCGAGCTGACAAGGTACAAATCTGTCGTTCTGCCCCTTGAACAGGCAGTTAACCCCACTGTTCCTAGGCCATCATTGAAAATAAGAATTTGTTCTTAACTGACTTGCCTAGTTAAATAAAGGTAAAATTAAAATTAAATACATATGATATTACATATCATATGTAATATTTGGATGTCATCAGATTTCACTGAAACACATTTCTGTCAGCATTGTAAAATCATTAGGTAAATGGAGCCTCAAGTAGGCCCATAAGGTGCTAAAATGTGGGGCAATACAGTCACTTCAAATCCTGAACTGAGAAACACCTACAGGTGTAGGATCTTAATTTGAGCCAGTTTGCAACAGCAGGAAAATAATCTTGCAGCACCAGGAAATGTGAATTATTATATGGATTAGAGTTAATGGACATGTTTGTTGGGGTTGATACATTTTGCATAAGGCTAATCAAGTCTGTCATTTCAAAGTGTAAATTACAAACTTCAGAAGCCTTTCTAAACCTCAAATACACTACAGGTTTTACATTTCCAGCACTGTTCTTCTGCAACAGGATGATCAAATTAAGATCCTACATCTGTATGACACACTGGTATAAATCATATATTGTCATGTCAATGGGAGATGTAGGAAACTAAGGTTGGGGGTTTGTCCTAAACAATTAGACCTCCTTGCGTTATGCACAAACACTTCCCTCCGGAGAACAGATTGTAAGACTATTGTTGCCAACCTCACCGACCAAATCTCAATGCACATGGCAAGTCAGTAAGCTGTGCTTAGGTCCGGCCAAGTTGCATGCTGGGACACTTATGTGTTTAGACTGAGCCAAGCAAGCTGCCACTGCTCTAACTCTCCGCACGGCATTCATTTTAGTCCATCTGTCTCATGTCTCCTCTGATCCAACAGGTTTCCTCTGTCCTGGTCCATCCCAGCTTTGATCCTGTGACACTGGACTCGGACCTGGCCGTTCTGAAGCTACGGGACAAGGCCAAGATCAGTGAGCGTGTGCTGCCCGTGTGTCTCCCCAAAATGCAAGGCGGGGAGGTGACCGCCACACAGGGCTATGCCACAGGCTGGCTCCTTGCATCTGACTCAAGGTCCAGTTCCAAACACAGCCTAGACGCCGAGACAGCCCAGACTGGAGTAGTCGAGCTGGGGGATGTCGTTCAGTGCGAGAGGCAGTTTGCTCAGAGTGGGGCCCCTGTCACCATCACTGACAATATGCTGTGTGCAATGCGCCACCCTCTCAATCCCACCAAGCCTTGTCCCACTGTCAGTGCAGGCATTACAATCATACCATCTCCTGCCTCTAAGCCATCATCGGGTCCTTCGGGGGGACAGGGGGATGATAGTGTTGTCTGGGAGCTTCTGGCATTAGAAAGTTTTGGTTATGAGAAATGGAACTGTGGCCCAGGGCTTTACACAGTCCATACCCGGATAAACAACTTCAAAGACTGGATACAGAAAAACATGAAGTAGATCTCTGATTTGACTCAGCCACTCTGTCGCCATCATTGACAGCCTGTGTTATTTTTCTAACAACTCACTTACTCACTGTTGCCAGTTCCCTGAAACAGATAACAGGGCTAAGTGCTTGGCAGTGTATTCGGCTGAGCCAATTGGAAACTTCCTAAGACGAGATGTGGGGAGGACAGTCATCCCTGGCACTATTTACTATGATGTATATTTACCTCTAATTACTATTATGTACACTGAACAAAAATATAAACGCAACACGTAAAGTGTTGGTTCCATGTTTCATGAGCTGAAATAAAAGATCCCAGAAAATGCTCCAAAAAGCTTATTTCTCTCAAATGTTGTCCACAAATGTGTTTACATCTCTGTTAGTGAGCATTTCTCCTTTGCCAAGATAATCCATCCACCTGACAGGTGTGGCATATCAAGAAGCTGATTAAACAGCATGATCATTACACAGGTGCACCTTGTGTTGGGGACAATAAAAGGTCAAAATATACCGTGACGAGATCCTGAGGCCCATTGTCGTGCCATTCATCCGCCGCCATCACCTCATGTTTCAGCATGATAATGCACAGCCCCATGTCACAAGGATCTGTACACAATTCCTGCAATCTGAAAATGTCCCATTTCTTCCATAAAATCACCATATAATAACCATAACATAACCATATAATAACCATATCATAACCATATCTTAACCATATCATAACCATAAAATTACCATATCCTAACCATATAACCAGAAAATCACCATACAATAATATCATAACCATAAAATTACCATATCCTAACCATATAACCAGAACATCACCATAAAATAATATCATAACCATAAAATAACCATATAATAACCATAAAATAACCATATCATAACCATATAATAACCATAACATAACCATATAATAACCATAACATAACCATATCATAACCATATCATATCATAACCATATCATAATCATATCATATCATAACCATATCATAATCATATCATAACCAATATCATAACCATATCATATCATAACCATATCATATCATAACCATATCATAATCATATCATATCATAACCATATCATAATCATATCATATCATAACCATATCATAATCATATCATATCATAACCATATCATAATCATATCATATCATAACCATATCATAACCATATCATATCATAACCATATCATAATCATATCATATCATAACCATATCATATCATATCATAACCATATCATAATTATATCATATCATAACCATATCATATCATATCATATCATAACCATATCATAACCATATCATATCATAACCATATCATAATCATATCATATCATAACCATATCATATCATATCATATCATAACCATATCATATCATATCATATCATAACCATATCATAACCATATCATAACCATATCATAATCATATCATATCATAACCATATCATAACCATATCATATCATAACCATATCATAATCATATCATATCATAACCATATCATAACCATATCATATCATAACCATATCATAATCATATCATATCATAACCATATCATATCATATCATATCATAACCATATCATATCATATCATAACCATATCATAATCATATCATATCATAACCATATCATAACCATATCATATCATAACCATATCATAATCATATCATATCATAACCATATCATATCATATCATATCATAACCATATCATATCATATCATAACCATATCATAACCATATCATAACCATATCATATCATAACCATATCATAACCATATCATAACCATATCATAACCATATCATATCATAACCATATCATATCATATCATATCATAACCATATCATATCATATCATATCATAATCATATCATAACCATATCATAACCATATCATAACCATATCATATCATATCATATCATATCATAACCATATCATAATCATATCATATCATAACCATATCATAACCATATCATATCATATCATAACCATATCATAACCATATCATAACCATATCATATCATAATCGTATCATTATCATATCATAATCATATCAGCATCATATCAGCATCATATCATAATCATATCATAATCATATCATAATCATATCAGCATCATATCAGCATCATATCATAACCATATCATAATCATATCATAACCATATCAGCATCATAATCATATCATAATCATATCATAATCATATCATAATCATATCAGCATCATAATCATATCATAACCATATCATAATCATATCAGCATCATAATCATAACCATATCATAACCATATCATAATCATATCAGCATCATAATCATAACCATATCATAACCATATCATAATCATATCATAGTCATATCATAATCATATCAGCATCATAATCATAACCATATCATAACCATATCATAGTCATATCATAATCATATCAGCATCATAATCATAACCATATCATAACCATATCATAGTCATATCATAATCATATCAGCATCATAATCATAACCATATCATAACCATATCATAATCATATCATAATCATATCAGCATCATAATCATAACCATATCATAACCATATCATAATCATATCAGCATCATAATCATAACCATATCATAACCATATCATAATCATATCATATCATATCATAACCATATCATAATCATATCAGCATCATAATCATAACCATATCATAACCATATCATAATCATATCATAGTCATATCATAATCATATCAGCATCATAATCATAACCATATCATAACCATATCATAATCATATCATAATCATATCAGCATCATAATCATAACCATATCATAACCATATCATAATCATATCAGCATCATAATCATAACCATATCATAACCATATCATAACCATATCATAATCATATCATAGTCATATCATAATCATATCAGCATCATAATCATAACCATATCATAACCATATCATAACCATATCATAATCATATCAGCATCATAATCATAACCATATCATAACCATATCATAATCATATCAGCATCATAATCATAACCATATCATAACCATATCATAATCATATCATAGTCATATCATAATCATATCATAGCCTTGTTTCATCCGGGGTTAATAAATACAAGCTTTTTGTACATTTTGGATCATTTAAATAATAGAATAATAAATACTTTTTTGTTAAACGTATGTGTGTATGTATAGTTGTATGCATGTACTGTACTGTTCTGTTGTGTATGTCCGTATGTCACTCCCTATGTACAGTAGAGTAGGTCTACGCACTATACTATGCTGTGCTGTGCTGTACTGTACTGTACTGTACTGTACTGTACTGTACTATACTAGGCTGTATGTACTGTGTACATTAAAATGACTGTGAAGGTGATTGTGTGTTGTGTGTACCTGCGTGTCTGTGTTGGCGTGTGTGAGCCTCACTGTAGACAGTCAAACATGTGCTGTCAGTCATTGAGAATCACTTAGAGGATTTGTCGTCCTTATCCTCTGTTTGTCAGACAGACAGACACCTCAGCTTTCCCCCAGCTCCTCAGAACAAGACGACACCCTTAGAGCCAATGGAATTACACAATGGCAGATTCTCAGTTGGATTTCCTTGACTCCTCGCGTCCTCTCTCCTCGCCTCCTTCTCAAGAACCGTTGGAGGAGAAGGTCAGAGGCGTTTTGAGAAGGAGGCGAAGAGAGAGGACGCGAGGAGTCAAGGAATAGCAATTGAGATTCTTCCCATGCATGCTACCATAGCAACAGTCACTACCACGGTTAGTGTGGAACCCAAATGATGGTTGGCCATAAAATGGAATGTATTTGAGAAGTGGTTGGAATGGCATACTGAAGCTTCTGTTACTGTTCTCTAAATCAATGACTCGCATCGTAACTGTACAACATCGTGTTCAAGTGGAGAAGGCAGTTACACTAATGAACAATTGTGATTGAATTGTGATACTAAAGAAGACACCATACCAGTTTAGTGGCCTCGCGGTTAAGTAACGCTCTCGTTATAATGACAACTAAGTGTATCTTTAACAGAGAATAATGGGATGTCGGGTGATCGAATCTAGACGTTCACTTGGAAGATCCAGGTTGTCATGACACTGTAAATGTGATGGGGATGGAAGCCTGGTTATCCATTGCTTCTTAGCTTGGAGTACAACCTCCCTCCCCCCCATTCTATCACACATACACACCTGCATACTAACACCTGAAGGGTTTGTCTGTGTGTTTGTCTGAGCAGGATAGAGGGAGGTGCAAGGCTTTCCTGAACTAACAGAATAGTAAGAGTAGAAACTGTGGGGAAAGACCTGATGCTGCACTTGAATGAAACTATTCACTTGCTTCATTGAACACAGATTTGAGAGGATTTCAATTTCAGAGAATTCATGGCCAATGTCTGAGTGAAAGTTTCAATACCTGGAACAGTATCTACAAAGCATCTCACAAAAGGTCCTTGGAATCCTGTTAAACCCTTTTTAAGACTATAAAACTCCCAACTCAGAGTAGGTTTTAGGATTATGTTAAAATAGATAGTGTTACATCAAGGTCTAGATTATTTATAGATACTGTTGCATGAAGGTCTAGATTATTTATAGATACTGCTGCATGTAGGTCTAGATTATTTATAGATACTGTTGCATGTAGGTCTAGATTATTTATAGATACTGTTTCATGTAGGTCTAGATTATTTATAGATACTGTTGCATGTAGGTCTAGATTATTTATAGATACTGTTTCATGTAGGTCTAGATTATTTATAGATACTGTTTCATGTAGGTCTAGATTATTTATAGATACTGTTGCATGTAGGTCTAGATTATTTATAGATACTGTTACATCAAGGTCTAGATTATTTATAGATACTGTTTCATGTAGGTCTAGATTATTTATAGATACTGTTGCATGTAGGTCTAGATTATTTATAGATACTGTTACATGTAGTTCTAGATTATTTATAGATAATGTTGCATGTAGTTCTAGATTATTTATAGATACTGTTACATGTAGGTCTAGATTATTGATAGATACTGTTACATGTAGGTCTAGATTATTTATAGATACTGTTGCATGTAGGTCCAGATTATTGATAGATTCTGTTACATGTAGGTCTAGATTATTTATAGATACTGTTGCATGAAGGTCTAGATTATTTATAGATTATTTATAGATACTGTTGCATGTAGGTCCAGGTCATTTATAGATACTGTTGCATGTCGGTCTAGATTATTGATAGATTATTTATAGATACTGTTGCATGTAGGTCCAGATCATTTATAGATACTGTTGCATGTCGGTCTAGATTATTGATAGATTATTTATAGATACTGTTGCATGTAGGTCTAGATTATTTATAGATACTGTTGCATGTAGGTCTAGATTATTTATAGATACTGTTTAATGTAGGTCCAGATAATTTATGTGTTGATCATATAGAAATATCAAAACATTATTTTAACAACTCCAGAGCAGTTGCATGTGGGGCAGGAACCACTGACTTGCTGCATTTTTCTATCATCAAGACACTTGCTGGTAACTCTTAAGTGATTCGGACAGCTCATGAGGTGTACTAAATAGCTGTTGACTAGGTGGGACTCTTATGACTAAAGAGGCTTCATGCATAGCTTTTATTTGTACCACTACTACTACAACTACCACCACCGCTACAAATACTACCACCACCACCACCACTACTACTACCACTACCACTACTACCACTACTACTATTACTACCACTACAACTACCACCACCACCACTACCAGTACTACTACCACTACTACTAATACTACAACTACCACCCCAACTACTACTACCACTGCCAATACCACTACTACCACTGCCAATACTACCATTACCACTACAACTACCACCACCACTACTACTAATACTACCACTACTACTACAACTACCACCACCGCTACAAATACTACCACCACCACCACCACTACTACTACCACTACCACTACTACCACTACTACTAATACTACCACTACCACTACCACCACCACCACTACCAGTACTACTACCACTACTACTAATACTACTACTACCACTGCCAATACCACTACTACCACTGCCAATACTACCATTACCACTACAACTACCACCACCACTACTACTACCACTACCACTACTACCACTACTACTAATACTACCACTACCACTACCACCACCACCACTACCAGTACTACTACCACTACTACTAATACTACTACTACCACTGCCAATACCACTACTACCACTGCCAATACTACCATTACCACTACAACTACCACCACCACTACTACTAATACTACCACTACTGCTACTACCAACACCACAACTACTAATACTACCACCACCACTACTGCTACCACCACCACTACCACCACCACCACTACCAGTACTACTACCATTACTACTACCACCACTACTTCTACTAATACTACTTCTACTACTACTACTAGTAATACTACTTCTATTAGTACTACTACTACTACTACTACCACCATTACTACCACCATTACTACTACTACTAGTAGTAATACTATTTCTACTACTACTACAACTACTACAATTACTACTTCTACTACTACCACCTCTACTAATACTAATACTACTTCTTCTACTAATACTACTTCTACCACTACCACCACCACCACTACTACTACTACTACTACTACTACTACTAGTAATATTATTTATACTACTACTACAATTACTACTTCTAATACTACTACTACCACTACCACTACTATTACTACTACTTCTTCTACTAATACTACTACTACTACTTCTACTAATACTACTTCTACCACTACTACCACTACTACTACTACCACTACTACTACTACTAATAATAATAATAATACTTCTAATACTACCACCACTACTACTACTGCTGCTAATACTACTTCTACCACTACTACTACTACCACTACTACTACTAATAATAATAATAATACTTCTAATACTACCACCACTACTACTACTACTGCTGCTAATACTACTTCTACCACTACTACGACTGCCACCACTACTACTACTACTACTAATACTACTTCTACCACTACTACTACTACTACTACTACTACTAATACTACTTCTACCACTACTACTACTACTATTAACAATAATAATAATAATAATAATACTTCTACCACTACTACTACTACTACTACTACTAATACTACTACTACCACTACTACTACTACTAATAATAATAATACTTCTACTACTACCACCACTACCAGTACTACTACCACTACTCCTAATACTACCACCACTACTACTACTACCACTGCTACAAATACTACCACTACCACTACTACTAATAATAATAATAATAATAATAATACTTCTACTACTACCACCACTACCAGTACTACTACCACTACTACTACTACCACTACTCCTAATACTACCACCACTACTACTACTACCACTGCTACAAATACTACCACTACCACTACTACTACCACCACTACTACTACTACCACTACTACTACTAAGAATAATAATACTTATACTACTACTACTACTAATAATAATACTTATACTACTACTACCACTACTACTACTACTAATAATAATACTTATACTACTACTACCACTACTACTACTACTAATAATAATACTTATACTACTACTACCACTACTACTACTACTAATAATAATACTTATACTACTACTACCACTACTCCTAATACTACCACCACCACTACTACTACCACTGCTACAAATACTACCACTACCACTACTACTACCACCATCACTACCACTAATACTTCAACAAGCAGGGTTTGTCCTTGTCAGTCCCTGGATGGGAGACCAGACCACCAGACCATGCTGCTGGAAGTGGTGTTGGAGGGCTAGTAGGAGGCACTCTTTCCTCTGGTCTAAAAATATCCCAATTTCCCAGGGCAGTGATTGGGGACATTGCCCTGTGTAGGGTGCCGTCTTTCGGATGGGACGTTAAACGGGTGTCCTGACTCTGTGGTCATTAAATACCCCACGGCACTTATCGTAAGAGTAGGGGTGTTAACCCCGGTGTCCTGGCTAAATTCCCAATCTGGCCCTCAAACCATCACGGTCACCTAATAATCCCCAGTTTACAATTGGCTCATTCATCCCCCTCCTCTCCCCTGTAACTATTCCCCAGGTTGTTGCTGCAAATGAGAACGTGTTCTCAGTCAACTTACCTAGTAAAATAACAGATAAATAAAAAATATTACTACTTCTACTACTATTGGTAATACTACTAATAACAATAGTAATAATAATACTACAACCACTACTACTACTACTATTTCTACTACTACTACTAGTAATACTACTTCCACTACTACTACTAAAACTACTACTACTACCACCAGCGCTACTACTACTTCTACCACTACTACTAATACTTCCACCACTACTATTGCTACTACTACTACTATCACTACTAATACTACTACTTCTACTACTACTACTACTTCTACTAATACTTCTTCTACCACTACTACTACTACTACCACTACTACTACTAATAATAATAATACTAATACTTATGCTACTACTACCACTAGTACTACTAATAGTAATAATAATAAAAGTTATACTACTACTTCCAATACTACTACTACTACTTCTAATACTACTTCTACCACTACTACCACTACTACTACTACTACTACCACTACCACCACTACTACTACTACTAATACTAATACAACAACTACTACTACTACTACTACTACTACTACTACTACTACTACTACAGCTGTGACTTATGATAATGATAATAGTAGCTAAAAGTAGTAATAACAATAATAACATACAATTGTGATCATTGCAACTCATTTGTTTGTCATTGCCGTTACATAACTATTGATGGATATGTGTTTTATTGGTGCATTGATGTAGAAGGAGTGAAGTGGGTGGTGGGTTGAGCAGGTTGGGAGGAAGGGGCTCTGGTTTAGGGAACACTTTAGTGTGGCTCCTACAGTAGAGGAGACATTAGTGCAGAAGAACATGGATACAATTAAGATGATTCATCAATTCATTTTGAAATTACTGTGAGACAAGGTTTTGCTCTTGAAGTAGTTTTATTCTTGAAACAAAAAAACAACATTTTGAAAACTAGTTCAAATACTGATTACCAACCACACTTCACACTAAGCCTCACACCAAAGTAGCTAACTAGTGGAGCAATCTATTAGGCTAGTAGCTACTATAGTTTCCCTGTAACAGAGGCTAGTTAGTACAGATGCAGGATCTTAACTTGAGCCAGTGTGTTACAGCAGGAAAATAATCCTGCAGCCACAGGAAATGTAAATTATTATGATGATTATAATGAATGGGCATTTATGTAGGCATTGAGGCATTTTTTGTCTGGGTAAATCAAGACTGACATTTCTAAGTGGAAATTACAAACTTCAGAAGCCTTTTTAAACCTTAGCTTCGCAGCTTGCTCAGACTAGCTCCAATGCCAACCAGCGGTAGCATATGCTAGTGGTGATGCTAACGTACAGTTTCCAACTCAAAATGTATTGGTCACATACACGTGTTTAGCAGATGTTATTGTGGGTTTGGCGAAATGCTTGTGCTTGTTTCCTGTGGTTTCCCATGGTATGGCTGTGATTGCTCAGAAATGCACACTCATCTTTTTAGTCTGTTTCAATTAACCAGATGTTCAAAGATGATGAAACAATAATTCAGTAGGCCATTTGCCTTATTCAGCTGGTGTCCAAATTATTCAGGAAGTCTCACATGAGTTGTAAATGAGTTCAAGTTGGGAAGGAGCCCCAATAGCGACAGACATAAACATACATTTTTACATTATGCCTGCACACCTTGCTGAAGCAGAGATATGGGAAGATTTATGTGATTATAATTATTTTTAGTTATTTTGATGAATCATAATTGTGTGGATGAATGTCTAGTCTCTCTAGACAGATGGGTGGTTTGTAATGAAGAGAGGCTGAATCTGCTGTTTATCCACTTGCGCCCCTAGAAGTAGCAAATAAAGTTAACCTGCTAGCTCAAACATGAGATTTGGTTCAGGGTTCCAAGATTACATTGAAATTAGTACAATTATTTTATTACGATGGAACAGCAAAGACAACTTGTTGTGTAAAGATTGCTGAACTGATATGTCCAACTAATTGCTATGTTATTTTCAACTCTGCTAAGATATCAATGGTAGGGAAAATATGATGCAGGGAATTACCTTAACACCTGGATGCAGGAACCCGGCACAGATTAACATTCAGGAAAAGGAGTTGCAAAGATTGTGGTTTCAATTTGAGCCAATTCACCACCATAAGGTGTCCAGGACACCGTGTGTATGAAATGATCAATGTACACGATATTAGAGAAACAGATGCATGCTGGGAATTGTATGGTATTGTTTTACTAGCATGGTATTGACATGATTTAATTATTGGATTGTAAGATTGCCTATTCTTCGTGAGTTTTAAGAAAAGAGAAGAATAGATAGATATATTCTTAGGAAGTGGTAAATTAACTCATATCATGGTATATCTGTTGTGTCATGAGTGTGTACATTTGCGCATGTGTGTATGTCCCTGTGTGTGTAGGTGTGGTAGATTAGGAGAGCTCAGGACAGATGAGTTATTTATAGACACCATGTCCTCTCATCATGGTTCGTGTGGTCAGATGGAGCTGCGTGAGGAATGTGTACCTAAGGGGGTGGAGTCCCGCGTTGGGATGCATGAGCTACAAACAGACGCGTTGCCATCTTCTCCCTCCCTTCATGTGGACTAACCTACTGAACACAAACTGGTTGAATCAACGTAATTCCAACAATAACAATTGAGGTGATGATGTTGAATCAATGTGGAAAACTGATCAGATTTCATCAATGTAAAGAGATGTTGGAATGTTAGCCTTTTTTTTCAACACAACTTTTAAGCAAAATCCAAATGACATGGTAAAATGTTTTGGGGAATTCACGTTGAATTCACGTAATGTGACAATTCAATCAAATGTAAATCAAAACTAGACGTCGAAGTGACGTCTGTGCCCAGTGGGAACACGGCTCAGAGATGGTTAACTCCATACCAATGAAGATCAGAGATCACTTATTGCAACAAACCAGA
Source organism: Oncorhynchus mykiss (assembly GCF_013265735.2). Lineage (NCBI taxonomy): Eukaryota > Metazoa > Chordata > Actinopteri > Salmoniformes > Salmonidae > Oncorhynchus > Oncorhynchus mykiss. The sequence continues at coordinate 89,924,598 of NC_048570.1, forward strand.
CCACCACCAAGGAAAATGTAACACACACAGGAAGTAGTCATACGTAGCTGAATTCTAGAGACGATTTGTAATAATATGCACTAAAGTACAGCTGTAGGATTTTAATTGGATCACCCTGTTGCATGAGAACTTTCCTGTAATGCAGGTAAAGTTAAACTTCTAGTGTATTTGAGGCTTAAAACATTTGTAATTTGCACTTAAAAATCTCTGACTTGATTCTCACTTGTGAATCATGTGAGAATATAAAAATACTAAAAAATATATAAAAATGTCCATTAATTACAATCCACATTTCCTTTTGCTGCAGGATTATTTTCAAATTAACATGCCACATCTGTATTTTATCTTTATTTAACTAGGCAAGTCAGTTAAGAACAAATTCTTATTTTCAATGACGGCCTAGGAACAGTGGGTTAACTGCCTGTTCAGGGGCAGAATGACAGATTTTTACCTTGTCAGCTCAGGGGTTTGAACTTGCAACCTTCCAATGCTCTAACCACTAGGCTACCCTGCCAGAATCAAACAACAGTTGGACAGATCGCAGGGTAGCCTAGTGGTTAGAGCGTTGGACTTAACTGACTTGCCTAGTTAAATAAAGGTAAAATAAAAATAAAAATATCCTTCTTAGACTCATCAAGTCTGAAGCAATTACCAAAACACAAAAAAATTATCACTAAAAACAGAGATTACCCAATAATAAATATTAGATACTGTTAAAACATTCAAAAGGAGAAAGGCACCAGGAATGGATGGCTTTCCAATTCTACATGTTGGGACAAAGTAGCCCCACTACACAAATGACAACACACATGTCACTCAATTCAGAACTTCCTGGTTCCATGTATCAAACAGTAATTTCAGTTATATTAAAACCAGGAAAATCTGGAGAGTCCCCTGCTGATTACCCATACATGTAATAAATTGTGACTATAAAATAACAACAACACTTATAAGCAATAGAATGGCAAAAGTCTTATCAGACGTGATACATGTCCATCAAACAGGGCTTATTAAAAATAGACACTTAGATTAATCAATAATGGCTGTTGATGCCGAAATGCTTTCAACCATCTTGAATGGCTTTTCCTATTGAAAACTTTGGAAGCCCTAAACTTTTGAGCTGAAATAATACATTTAATAAAACCATTTTATAAATGTCCTAAAGCAAAAGTATACACACATAATACATTATCTGATTGTTTTAGAAAGGGGCACAAAACAGGGATGTCCCATCTCACCCTCCTGTCAGCACAGGCAATTGAACCACTTGAAGAAAGATTTAGACAGGACACAAATGTAACAGGTATCAATCAGTATTGGTAAACATGAATATAAACTAAACTTATTTGTAGATTATCTACTTATATACCTGACCAATATTGAACACTCAATGCCCCCTTAGCTAAAAAATATTTTCAGAATACTGTAAAATCTCAGGATATCAAATTAAAGTGGGGAAAATGAAATTATACGAAAAAGAATAGCTCACAATCTACAGCAATCATTTTAAGTGGACTACCAAAAATATTAAATATCTAGGATGCTTAACTCATAAGAGCCCTGTCTAAGCGGGGGGGGGGGGGGGGGGGGGGGGGTTCTACTAATCTACATTAAATTGTTTAAGGAGGTCACACCAAGGATAATTTTGCTATTTGATTTTGAATTTTAAGACGCTTTGAAGCATAAAAAAACAAAAAACAAAAATGATTAGCCCATACAAACACATTGAATAACAGATTCACTACATGGAACAACAGATAGTCCCAAAAAATCTTAAGGAAGTTTGTTCTAAAGTGTCTGTCCTATATCTGAGAGATATAAGAAAGATCAGGAAACATAAACATATTTTTTTTATGGGTACTTAACGCATTATTTTTGGCACTAAACACTCTCCGTATATACCTCCATTCATTTTTCAACTGGTCCCGGGGGACCTTCAGACAAGTCTTGTGAGGCCTGTGGGTGTCCTAGAGCAAGATAACCGATGTTTTTCCACATGTTTTTCTACCTGTTGTTACGTCACAGCCTTATTCTAAAATGCATTCCATTTTTTTTTTATCTACACACATTACCTCATAATGACAAAGCAAAAACAGGTTTTTAGAAAATGTTGCGAATGTATTAAAAAGAAAAAACAGAAATAACTTATTTACATAAGTATAAGACTTTGCTCTAAGACTTGAAATTGAGTTCAGGTGCATCCTGTTTCCATTCATCATCCTTGAGATGTTTCTGCAACTTGATTGGAGTCCACCTTTGGTAAATTCAATTGATTGGACATGATTTGGAAAGGCACACACCTGTCTATATAAGGACCTACAGTTGATAGTGCATGTCAGAGCAAAAAACAAGCCATGAGGTCGAAGGAATTGTCCGTAGAGCTCAGAGACAGGATTGTGTCGAGGCACAGACCTGGGGAAGGGTACCAAAACATTTCTGCACAATTGAAGGTTCCCAAGACCACAGTGGCCTCCATCATTCTTAAATGGAAGAAGTTTGGAACCACCAAGACTCTTCCTAGAGCTGGACGCCCAGCCAAGCTGAGCAATCAGAGGAGAAGGGCTTTGGTCAGGGATGTGACCAAGAACCCGATGGGACAACCATCTCTGCAGCACTCTACCAATAAGGCCTTTATGGTAGAGTGGCCAGACGGAAGCCATTCCTCAGTAAAAGGCACATGACGGCCCGCTTGGAGTTTGCCAAAAGGCACCTAAAGGACCCTCATACCATGAGAATCAAGATTTTCTGGTCGGATGAAACCAAAATTAAACTCTTTGGCCAGATTGCCAAGCTTCATGTCTGGAGGAAACCTGGCACCATCCCTACAGTGAACCATGATGGTGGCAGCATGCTGTGGGGATGTTTTTCAGTGGCAGGAACTGGGAGACTAGTCAGGATCAAGGGAAAAATGAACTGAGAAAAGTGCAGAGAGATCCTTGATAAAAACCTGCTCAGGACCCCAGAATAGGGCGAAGGTTAATCTTTCAATAGGACAACGACCCTAAGCACACAGCCAAGACAACCCAGAAGTGGCTTTGGGACAAAATCAATTCTAATAACCTGTTTTCGCTTTGTCATTATGGGGTATTGTGTGTAGATTATTCAATCCATTTTAGAATAAGGATGTAATGTAACAAAATGTGGAAAATGTGAAGGGGTCTGAATACTTTTCTAAATGCACCGTACATGTTTGTGAGTGTCTCACCTCATATTATTGTGTAGCCTAAACTGTTTGGACGCTACAGACAATTTTGTGAGAAGACCGATTTTCAGGACGTCTCATAGTCTGACAAACATTGATCTGTCACCTTTCACCGGGGGTGAGGACATTGGCCTTGGTTTAACAAGGACTGATTCTATATGGAACCTTTTTCATCCTTCTCTAAGAAAAGGTTCTAAAAGGCTTCTTTTTATGGAGAAAATGTTCTACCTGGAATGAGGGTTCTTCTAAACTGCAAGGACAAGCAGAGGAACCCTTTATTGTTCTGGATCCTTTTTACTAAAAGTGTGAGTTTGATTTTATTTTATTGGGATCTCTTTTAGTCCCCATTTGGACTAATCTTCCAAGAGTCCTTAACATTAAAATACAATTTATAATACAAACACACTTTCCCATATAACACACTATTACAAACATACATAATACACTAGCATAATGACCCAATAAATACTCAATCTAAAAAAATATTGATTCTTCATCTACTATAGTCCCACAGCATTTCTATATACTATATTTAAATTGTTTTTAAATAATGTTTAAACTTATATATTGAAAGGTTTCTAGTTTGCTCAGTTCATTTATTGCATTTCTTTATTGCTCTAAATCAAAATGTTCTTTTGCCCATTCTTTTTTCTGTCTGGATAACGCATAGATGGTGGACAATCTATTCCTAGTATTTACTGAATGTCTGTCTCTTAACCAATCTATCCCTAGTATTTACGGAATGTCTGTCTCTTACCAACTGAATACCATTGTGAATAGAAGTTGGCCGTTTTAAATGATGTATATTATAAAATAAGATAAGCATGTTTTTTTTTCAATTATCTTGTCGATTGATGACCAACCAAGAACACTGCGCATGACTGCAACAGAAGAACCATATCTCCGCCTTAAAACAATCCTTGCTGCTTTATTCTGTGCATTCTGCAGCCTTCTAACTTCACTAGATGATGCATTTCCCCAGACCACCGAACAATAGTTCACTTGACTCTCAACCAATGCCTGTGTTATTTGCTGAAGGATTTTCCCTGGTAAATATTTAGCTATCCTTCTGATTATGCATGCTGTTTTAATATTTTTTTTATATAGATTAGTTATTTGAGACGACCATGATAAGCAGTTGTCTAGCTGCACTCCCAGTAGTTTGGTTTCTGCCACTTCTTCAATTTGTACTCCACCCATACTTAATTGTATCCCATTCTGTTTTGGCCTTTTCCTAGTTGAACAGACCAAAGTAACTTTGGTTTTCTTGGTGCTTAAAGCAAGTTTGTTTTGGCAAACCCATTTCCTGATAATCTCCAAATCTCCTTGCAAAGCTAGCTGTACCTGTTGAACCGATTGTCTTGCTGCATAAATTGTAGTATCATCTGCAAATATAGTAGCTTGAGTTTCAACCACAGCATAGGGAAGGTTGTTGGTGTATATTAAGCAGAGAAGTGGCCCAAGGCAGCTGCCCTGCGGTATTCCACAGTTTAACACATTAGGGGAAGAAAATTAACCATTGATATAGGTAGACTGTTTCCTGTCAGTTAGATATGACTGTACCCAATTCAATGCTACCTCCTTAAAACCATAATGCATTAATTTTGTCAGAATAATTTCATGATCCACTAAATCAAATTCTGCACTGAAATCTAAAAATAGTACACCTACAAACCTGCCATTATCCATAGCATTGAGCCACTGGTCAGTCATGTCAACCAATGCAGTGGTGAGTTGAAGGAGCACATCTTGTCTGATTCATTACTACTCCAACTTCCCTCTCCTCTTTGTTTACATCTGGGTTGGCTATACAACGCACATGTCTCTTCAATGCAACAGCCAAGTGTTCCTTTTCTTGAGCACTTGGCTTGCAGGCCTGCTTTGATTGTTTGAGAATCTCGTGCGTCTTTATCCCGCCTCACATCCGAGGGAAAAGCATTACAGCGCATGCTTTAAGGACGGATTAGACAGGTAGAGAAGGAGAAAGAGGAGGGCACCAAGGATTTCACTCGCTGCTTACAATTAAGCTGAACGTGGAGCCCACAGTCCAGCCTGCAGGTTGGTCACTTCAGGTCTACACACATGCTTGGATGAGTCGACTTCAGTGACTGCGGATACCATTCTTAGTCTTCCATGGGCATTGCTGATTAATTCATTGTATTTCGATTGGATGCTGAGAAGGTGCTGCTGGCTTTCTTCTTGAGATCTACTCCCGCATAGCCTCCAGATTTCTACATTCCCTTATTTAAGGGGCAAGGGGGGACCTTCATACGTTTGTGGATCTTCACTGAATCTCCAAGATGGATAGACCGTGAATTTCCCTTCCTTTCTTTGACTCTATCCTTGCAGCCCATGGCTGACTGAGTAGTGACTCTTTAGTACGCCACCTTCCATTCCAAATTCCAGATAACAACTACAGGTAAGCTAAATGTAAAGGGTTTTAATTGAATATGAAAGGTTTGAAACATTTTCTTGAAGCGCTCCAGAATGTTTCTCTTCAAACCTTCGACGTTCTACTGTTACCGTGCTGTATTTATTTTAGAGGCAGTTGCTGTCATGGATTTTTGAAGGCCTGATTGAAAGTTTGCATCTCACAGTATTATGCAACAGTATTGTTGAGTAGAATTTCCTCATCACAGTATTACGCTACAGTATTGTTGAGTAGAATTTCCTCATCACAGTATTATGCAACAGTATTGTTGAGTAGAATTTCTTCATCACAGTATTATGCTGCAGTATTGTTGTTGTCCCCTGACGCAAAAAGGGAAAATGCTCCGGCGTCTGTGACTTGTCTGATCATTCTTCATGTATTGTCATTTGACCTTTGGTAATCAGAGGTCATCCCTTTCTGGTGAGAGAGCTGAGACACTCTCCCATTTGACCTCATCTGCACCAACCCAGCCAGGTGGCCTTGAGAACCATCCAGCTCAATGAGATGTACCCTATCTAATGAGACACATAATGACATTAGCAAATCGTATGTGCCCTGGATCCTGATTCAAGTGCTTTACAATTGCTACAGTCAGGCTTCAGTTGACTGTAGCGATATATTGTTTAGGCTTTGAACATAAAAGCTTTTGGTACTGATGCACCATAGAGCAGATAGGCTGTATGGATGACTCTTGGTGAGGGGACCATTTCTTGCCAAAGAGCTGTGTGAATAATTGTGTTTTTTAAATATGTGATTTCAGTTGTATGTATTGTGAATCTGTATTTCTGAATCTGTGAATCAAACAGTAATCCCTTGCTCAAGACGGTCTAATCGCAGCTTGGCACACCTTGACAGTTCCTGGGTCACCCCTGAGAGGTTATGTAACTAAACCACTGGTGTGCTTGACAGGCTAATTTTGTCGGCCTTAACAGGCTTATGTCCGGGCACTGTGTTTCAGACAGCCTCTGATTGATTTGGCAGTCACAACCTATTAACTGCCTCGCCGTCACGTCTTTGGTTCTGTGGATGTAAACAGTATGCAATACAAGCAGTTACTCCGGTTACAAATTCACTCAATATGGTTTTAGAAACAGGGAATCTCGCCAAACCTCCATTTTCCTCTCAATCCGAGAGATATTTTGCCAGTGAGTACAGGGCTGTTCATTTTTAGGACAGTGTAACAGTGTAGCAGGGGGACCCAGTAGAGAGCTCCATCTCAGGAAATGGACGGTATTGACAGTGAGTGTAAATATGAAACAATACGGGACACGGTGACAACACACGGATGTTCCAGAATGGCGGGGGGGACAAAGTTACGCAACAGCACACAAGGTTATACACCCCAAGAGATGTGATTTAAATGATGCTAGGAGTACGGACTGTCGGGGACCTTTAAGTTGAAGAGCTTTTAATAAGCCAGACCACAACAAAGCTGGGAGACTTGTTGCTGTGGTGACGTGATGAGGCGATTAGGTAGAGAGATGGAGGGAGGAGTGTGAGATGGGGGCATGACCTGAAAGTGAAGACTTCCATCTCAGAGGAATAAGATTACGAAGAAGCTCCATTCACTGGAAAATCACTGCATCCTCAGACTGGCCCAGATCAGAGGGCAGAGATAACAGACGTTAAGTTTAAGTCAGTTGCTGTCGACAGACACTGGACACACACATACTGTACTAACACACAAGTCATGGTGGGCTCCTGAGTGTTGCAATGGTCTAAGGCACTGCATCTCAGAGCAAGAGGCGTCACTACAGTCCCTGGTTCAAATCCAGGCTGCATCATATCCGGCCGTGAACCCTTTCACCAATACGAGGTGGAGTCCCATAGGGCGGCGCCCAATTAGCCCTGCATCGTCTGAGTTTGGCCGGGGTAGGCCGTCATTGTAAATAAGAAATTCTTCTTAACTGACTTGCCTAGTTAAGTGAAACCAAGATATCAGGTAGCAAGCCCCAAGGTACACTCTTAGAAAAGAAGGTGTCACACCTTGAATTGTCCCAATAGGTGAACCCTCTAAAAATAACTCTTTGTTTCAAGTGGAGCCTTTTCACTAATACGAGGGGCTACGTCAGTAGTATTCAAAGTCGGGGAAATGGGGTCACCGGGGAAATGGGGTCACCCTCCCAAAATAATACAACAAATAAGAGTACAGATAATTGTTTTTGACAATATACAAATGATTTGGAAAAATATAATTAGAATGATTTACATACTCACATCTCCCATGTCTCTCTCTCTACCCAGTCGTTCAGTCTCCTCTCCCTCATACATCTACTCACATCTCCCATGTCTCTCTCTCTACCCAGTCGTTCAGTCTCATCTCCCTCATACATCTACTCACATCTCCCATGTCTCTCTCTCTACCCAGTCGTTCAGTCTCCTCTCCCTCATACATCTACTCACATCTCCCATGTCTCTCTCTCTACCCAATCGTTCAGTCTCCTCTCCCTCATACATCTACTCACATCTCCCATGTCTCTCTCTCTACCCAGTCGTTCAGTCTCCTCTCCCTCATACATCTACTCACATCTCCCATGTCTCTCTCTCTACCCAGTCGTTCAGTCTCCTCTCCCTCATACATCTACTCACATCTCCCATGTCTCTCTCTCTACCCAGTCGTTCAGTCTCCTCTCCCTCATACATCTACTCACATCTCCCATGTCTCTCTCTCTACCCAGTCGTTCAGTCTCCTCTCCCTCATACATCTACTCACATCTCCCATGTCTCTCTCTCTACCCACTTGTTCAGTCTCCTCTCCCTCATACATCTTTGTGATAGTATGAATACATTATCATTCTGTTTGCCATCAGTTCCCGAGCCATTATTACAGATGGACAAGAAGCCACATCAAACTCTTATGGTGTCCTGCATCAGTGACCTTTTCACTGGAGCAAATATGGTAATACCTGTTGACACAGCTAGGCATTATGGGTCAAGGAGGAGTAAATGAATAAACCTCCTATCTATCTCTCTCTCTCTCTCTAGCGCCAACACAATGCAGAGGCAAGTGGAGGTCAGAATGCATGAAAGCCATTTGGAGCCCATCGTGGAGCCTCCTCAGCCTATGTGTTGGGGAATATGCAGCAAAATCATGAATAACTTGGTCCTTTTCCTCACCATCCTTGGTAAGTTAGTCTGTCCTATAGATGTTACTGTCTTAGTAAGTTAGCCTGTCATATAGATGTTACTGTCTTGGTAAGTTAGCCTGTTGTTTAGATGTGTCTGCTTGTTACTGACTTTGTAAGTTAGCCTGTTGTATAGATGATACTGTCTTGGTAAGTTAGCCTGTCGTATAGTTGTTACTGTCTTGGTAAGTTAGCCTGTTGTTTAGATGTGTCTGCTTGTTACTGACTTTGTAAGTTAGCCTGTTGTATAGATGATACTGTCTTGGTAAGTTAGCCTGTCGTATAGATGTTACTGTCTTGGTAAGTTAGCCTGTTGTTTAGATGTGTCTGCTTGTTACTGACTTTGTAAGTTAGCCTGTTGTATAGATGATACTGTCTTGGTAAGTTTGCTTGTTGTTTAAATGTGTCATATAGATGTTACTGTCTTGGTAAGTTAGCCTGTTGTTTAGAGGTGACTGGTTGTTACTGTCTTGGTAAGTTAGCCTGTCATATAGATGTTACTGTATTGGTAAGTTAGCCTGTCGTATAGATGTTACTGTCTTGGTAAGTTAGCCTGTCCTATAGATGTTACTGTCTTGGTTAGTTAGCCTGTTGTATAGATGTCACTGTCTTGGTAAGTTAGCCTGTTGTATAGATGTTACTGTCTTGGTAAGTTAGCCTGTTGTATAGATGTTACTGTCTTGGTAAGTTAGCCTGTTGTATAGATGTTACTGTCTTGGTAAGTTAGCCTGTTGTATAGATGTTACTGTCTTGGTAAGTTAGCCTGTTGTATAGATGTTACTGTCTTGATAAGTTAGCCGGTTGTTTAGATGTGTCTGGTTGTTACTGTCTTGGTAAGTTAGCCTGTTGTTTAGATGTGTCTGGTTGTTACTGTCTTGGTAAGTTAGCCTGTTGTTTAGATGTGTCTGGTTGTTACTGTCTTGATAAGTTAGCCTGTTGTTTAGATGTGTCTGGTTGTTACTGTCTTGGTAAGTTAGCCTGTTGTTTAGATGTGTCTGGTTGTTACTGTCTTGGTAAGTTAGCCTGTTGTTTAGATGTGTCTGGTTGTTACTGTCTTGGTAAGTTAGCCTGTTGTTTAGATGTGTCTGGTTGTTACTGTCTTGTTAAGTTAACCTGTTTTTTAGATGTGTCTGGTTGTTACTGTCTTGTTAAGTTAACCTGTTTTTTAGATGTGCCTGGTTGTTACTGTCTTGTTAAGTTAACCTGTTTTTTAGATGTGTCTGGTTGTTACTGTCTTGTTAAGTTAGCCGGTTGTTTAGATGTGTCTGGTTGTTACTGTCTTGGTAAGTTAGCCTGTTGTTTAGATGTGTATACTTTCAGTCAGTAGTTTTGAAACTAATGCTAATGAGCCAAAATGGGTTCCTGAAAATTGTGCGCAATTGTGTTCTACGTCATCTATTTTGTCTGTTAAGTTACAAAAAGCAAGTTTTATTTGTATTTTTGTTTTTTGCAACTCATATTTTCTGTTACAAATTCAAATTCGTACAATATGTTACAAATTAGTAAGTTCTTAAGATCCCGGATTGTATCTTTAACAATGAAAAGTGCGGGGTTTGATATAATTTAGTTTTGATATAATTTAGTTTTTCTGCACTTTAGTCACCTCCCATCCCTCACAGTGCATAAGGTTGCCTAAAACTTGTGGGTGAAAGTGTAGCGAGAGCCGAGGTAGAGCTTGTTGTGTTCAGGGTATAAACACTAGCTGATGTGTATGAATACAAACAGCCCGGTGTGTGTGGTTCTAAATCATGCAACAGAAAACCAATGAGAGGTCCAGTTGATATGACTGTGTGTTCTCTCTCTGTGTTCTAGGTGTGATCACAGGCTCTGTTTCTGGAATACTACTGCGTCCCATGTCTCCGCTCCCCCCTGATGTAGTCATGATCATCTCGTTCCCAGGAGACATCCTGATGAGGATGCTGAAGATGCTCATCCTGCCCCTGATCATCTCCAGTCTCATCACAGGTGGGGGACCAGAACCCTGCCATCATATGTATTTATCATGGATCCCCATTAGTTCCTGCCTAGGCAGCAGCTACTCTTCCTGGGGTTTATTATAGATCCCCATTAGTTCCTGCTAAGGCAGCATCTACTCTTCCTGGTGTTTATTATGGTTCTCCATTAGTTCCTGCCAAGGCAGCAGCTACTCTTCCTGGTGTTTATTATGGATCCCCATTAGTTCCTGCCAAGGCAGCAGATACTCTTCCTGGTGTTTATTATTGATCCCCATTAGTTCCTGCCAAGGAAGCAGCTACTTGTCCTGGGGTTTATTATGGATCCCCATTAGTTCCTGCCAAGGCAGCAGCTACTCTTCCTGGGGTTTATTACAGATCCCCATTAGTTCCTGCCAAGGCAGCAGCTACTTGTCCTGGGGTTTATTATAGATCCCCATTAGTTCCTGCCAAGGCAGCAGCTACTCTTCCTGGGGGTTTATTATGGACCCCCATTAGTTCCTGCCAAGGCAGCAGCTACTCTTCCTGGGGGTTATTATGGACCCCCATTAGTTCCTGCCAAGGCAGCAGCTACCCTTCCTGGGGGTTTATTATGGATCCTCATTAGTTCCTGCCAAGGCAGCAGCTACTCTTCCTGGTGTTTATTATGGATCCCTATAAGTTCCTGCCAAGGCAGCAGATACTCTTCCTGGTGTTTATTATGGATCCCCATTAGTTCCTGCCAAGGCAGCAGCTACTCTTCCTGGTGTTTGTTATGGATCCCCATTAGTTCCTGCCAAGGCAGCAGCTACTCTTCCTGGTGTTTATTATGGATCCCCATTAGTTCCTGCCAAGGCAGCAGATACTCTTCCTGGTGTTTATTATTGATCCCCATTAGTTCCTGCCAAGGAAGCAGCTAATTGTCCTGAGGTTTATTATGGATCCCCATTAGTTCCTGCCAAGGCAGCAGCTACTCTTCCTGGTGTTTATTATGGATCCCCATTAGTTCCTGCCAAGGCAGCAGATACTCTTCCTGGTGTTTATTATTGATCCCCATTAGTTCCTGCCAAGGAAGCAGCTACTTGTCCTGGGGTTTATTATGGATCCCCATTAGTTCCTGCCAAGGCAGCAGCTACTTGTCCTGGGGTTTATTATAGATCCCCATTAGTTCCTGCCAAGGCAGCAGCTACTCTTCCTGGGGGTTTATTATGGACCCCCATTAGTTCCTGCCAAGGCAGCAGCTACTCATCCTGGGGGTTATTATGGACCCCCATTAGTTCCTGCCAAGGCAGCAGCTACCCTTCCTGGGGGTTTATTATGGATCCTCATTAGTTCCTGCCAAGGCAGCAGCTACTCTTCCTGGTGTTTATTATGGATCCCTATAAGTTTCTGCCAAGGCAGCAGATACTCTTCCTGGTGTTTATTATGGATCCCCATTAGTTCCTGCCAAGGCAGCAGCTACTCTTCCTGGTGTTTGTTATGGATCCCCATTAGTTCCTGCCAAGGCAGCAGCTACTCTTCCTGGTGTTTATTATGGATCCCCATTAGTTCCTGCCAAGGCAGCAGCTACTCTTCCTGGGGGTTATTATGGATCCCCATTAGTTCCTGCCAAGGCAGCAGCTACTCTTCCTGGGGTTTATTATAGATTCCCATTAGTTCCTGCCAAGGCAGCAGCTACTTGTCCTGGGGTTTATTATGGATCCCCATTAGTTCCTGCCAAGGCAGCAGCTACTCTTCCTGGGGGTTTATTATGGACCCCCGTTAGTTCCTGCCAAGGCAGCAGCTACTCTTCCTGGGGGTTTATCATGGATCCTCGTTAGTTCCTGCCAAGGCAGCAGCTACTATTCCTGGTGTTTATTATGGATCCCCATTAGTTCCTGCCAAGGCAGCAGATACTCTTCCTGGTGTTTATTATGGATCCCCATTAGTTCCTGCCAAGGCAGCAGCTACTCTTCCTGGTGTTTGTTATGGATCCCCATTAGTTCCTGCCAGGGCAGCAGCTACTCTTCCTGGTGTTTATTATGGATCCCCATTAGTTCCTGCCAAGGCAGCACCTACTCTTCCTGGGGGTTATTATGGATCCCCATTAGTTCCTGCCAAGGCAGCAGCTACTCTTCCTGGGGTTTATTATGGATCCCCATTAGTTCCTGCCAAGGCAGCAGCTACTCTTCCTGGGGTTTATTATGGATCCCCATTAGTTCCTGCCAAGGCAGCAGCTACTCGTCCTGGGGGTTATTATGGATCCCCATTAGTTCCTGCCAAGGCAGCAGCTACTTTTCCGGGGGTTTATTATAGATTCCCATTAGTTCCTGCCAAGGCAGCAGCTACTTGTCCTGGGGTTTATTATGGATCCCCATTAGTTCCTGCCAAGGCAGCAGCTACTCTTCCTGGGGGTTTATTATGGACCCCCGTTAGTTCCTGCCAAGGCAGCAGCTACTCTTCCTGGGGGTTTATCATGGATCCTCGTTAGTTCCTGGCAGGGCAGCAGCTACTCTTCCTGGTGTTTATTATGGATCCCCGTTAGTTCCTGCCAAGGCAGCAGCTACTCTTCCTGGTGTTTATTATGGATCCCCATTAGTTCCTGCCAAGGCAGCAGCTACTCTTCCTGGTGTTTGTTATGGATCCCCATTAGTTCCTGCCAGGGCAGCAGCTACTCTTCCTGGTGTTTATTATGGATCCCCATTAGTTCCTGCCAAGGCAGCACCTACTCTTCCTGGGGGTTATTATGGATCCCCATTAGTTCCTGCCAAGGCAGCAGCTACTCTTCCTGGGGTTTATTATAGATTCCCATTAGTTCCTGCCAAGGCAGCAGCTACTTGTCCTGGGGTTTATTATGGATCCCCATTAGTTCCTGCCAAGGCAGCAGCTACTCTTCCTGGGGGTTTATTATGGACCCCCGTTAGTTCCTGCCAAGGCAGCAGCTACTCTTCCTGGGGGTTTATTATGGATCCTCATTAGTTCCTGCCAAGGCAGCAGCTACTGTTCCTGGGGGGTTTATTATGGATCCCCATTAGTTCCTGCCAAGGCAGCAGCTACTCTTCCTTGTGTTTATTATGAATCCCCATTAGTTCCTGCCAAGGCAGCAGCTACTCTTCCTGGGGGTTTATTATGGACCCCCATTAGTTCCTGCCAAGGCAGCAGCTACTTTTCCTGGTGTTTATTATGGATCCCCATTAGTTCCTGCCAAGACAGCAGCTACTCTTCCTAGTGTTTATTATAGATCCCCATTAGTTCCTGCCAAGGCAGCAGCTACTCTTCCTGGTGTTTATTATGGATCCCCATTACTTACTTCAAAGGCAGCAGCTACTCTTCCTGGTGTTTATTATGGATCCCCATTTGTTCCTGCCAAGGCAGCAGATACTTTTCATGGTGTTTATTATGGATCCCCATTAGTTCCTGCCAAGGCAGCAGGTACTCTTCCTGGTGTTTATTATGGATAACCATTAGTTCCTGCCAAGGCAGCAGCTACTCTTCCTTGGGATTACTATGAATCCCCATTAGTTCCTGCCAAGGCAGCAGCTACTCTTCCTGGGGGTTTATCATGGACCCCCATTAGTTCCTGCCAAGGCAGCAGCTACTTTTCCTGGTGTTTATTATGGATCCCCATTAGTTCCTGCCAAGACAGCAGCTACTCTTCCTAGTGTTTATTATAGATCCCCATTAGTTCCTGCCAAGGCAGCTGCTACTCTTCCCGGTGTTTATTATGGATCCCCATTACTTACTTCCAAGGCAGCAGCTACTATTCCTGGTGTTTATTATGGATCCCCATTTGTTCCTGCCAAGGCAGCAGCTACTCTTCATGGTGTTTATTATGGATCCCCATTAGTTCCTGCCAAGGCAGCAGGTACTCTTCCTGGTGTTTATTATGGATAACCATTAGTTCCTGCCAAGGCAGCAGCTACTCTTCCTTGGGTTTATTATGGATCCCCATTAGTTCCTGCCAAGGCAGCAGCTACTCTTCCTGGGGGTTTATTATGAACCCCCATTAGTTCCTGCCAAGGCAGCAGCTACTTTTCCTGGTGTTTATTATGGATCCCCATTAGTTCCTGCCAAGACAGCAGCTACTCTTCCTAGTGTTTATTATAGATCCCCATTAGTTCCTGCCAAGGCAGCAGCTACTCTTCCCGGTGTTTATTATGGATCCCCATTACTTACTTCCAAGGCAGCAGCTACTCTTCCTGGTGTTTATTATGGATCCCCATTACTTACTGCCAAGGCAGCAGCTACTCTTCCTGAGGTTTATCATGGATCCCCATTAGTTCCTGCCAAGGCAGCAGCTACTCTTCCTGGTGTTTATTATGGATCCCCATTAGTTCCTGCCAAGGCAGCAGCTACTCTTCCTGGTGTTCATTATGGATCCCCATTACTTACTGCCAAGGCAGCAGGTACTCTTCCTGGTGTTTATTATGGATAACCATTAGTTCCTGCCAAGGCAGCAGCTACTCTTCCTCGGGTTTACTATGAATCCCCATTAGTTCCTGCCAAGGCAGCAGCTACTCTTCCTGGGGGTTTATTATGGACCCCCATTAGTTCCTGCCAAGGCAGCAGCTACTTTTCCTGGTGTTTATTATGGATCCCCATTAGTTCCTGCCAAGACAGCAGCTACTCTTCCTAGTGTTTATTATAGATCCCCATTAGTTCCTGCCAAGGCAGCAGCTACTCTTCCCGGTGTTTATTATGGATCCCCATTACTTACTTCCAAGGCAGCAGCTACTCTTCCTGGTGTTTATTATGGATCCCCATTTGTTCCTGCCAAGGCAGCAGCTACTCTTCATGGTGTTTATTATGGATCCCCATTAGTTCCTGCCAAGGCAGCAGGTACTCTTCCTGGTGTTTATTATGGATAACCATTAGTTCCTGCCAAGGCAGCAGCTACTCTTCCTTGGGTTTATTATGAATCCCCATTAGTTCCTGCCAAGGCAGCAGCTACTCTTCCTGGGGGTTTATTATGGACCCCCATTAGTTCCTGCCAAGGCAGCAGCTACTTTTCCTGGTGTTTATTATGGATCCCCATTAGTTCCTGCCAAGACAGCAGCTACTCTTCCTAGTGTTTATTATAGATCCCCATTAGTTCCTGCCAAGGCAGCAGCTACTCTTCCCGGTGTTTATTATGGATCCCCATTAGTTCCTGTCAAGGCAGCATCTACTCTTCCTGGTGTTTATTATGGATCCCCATTTCTTACTGCCAAGGCAGCAGCTACTCTTCCTGAGGTTTATCATGGATCCCCATTAGTTCCTGCCAAGGCAGCAGCTACTCTTCCTGGTGTTTATTATTGATCCCCATTAGTTCCTGCCAAGGCAGCAGCTACTCTTCCTGGTGTTCATTATGGATCCCCATTACTTACTGCCAAGGCAGCAGCTACTCTTCCTGGTGTTTATTATGGATCCCCATTTGTTCCTGCCAAGGCAGCAGCTACTCTTCATGGTGTTTATTATGGATCCCCATTAGTTCCTGCCAAGGCAGCAGCTACTCTTCATGGTGTTTATTATGGATCCCCATTAGTTCCTGCCAAGGCAGCAGCTACTCTTCCTAGTGTTTATTATGGATCCCCATTAGTTCCTGCCAAGGCAGCAGGTACTCTTCCTGGTGTTTATTATGGATCCCCATTAGTTCCTGCCAAGGCAGCAGCTACTCTTCCTGGGGGTTATTATGGATCCCCATTAGTTCCTGCCAAGGCAGCAGCTACTCTTCCTGGGGTTTATTATAGATTCCCATTAGTTCCTGCCAAGGCAGCAGCTACTTGTCCTGGGGTTTATTATGGATCCCCATTAGTTCCTGCCAAGGCAGCAGCTACTCTTCCTGGGGGTTTATTATGGACCCCCGTTAGTTCCTGCCAAGGCAGCAGCTACTCTTCCTGGGGGTTTATCATGGATCCTCGTTAGTTCCTGCCA
The DNA here is from genome assembly GCF_013265735.2 of Oncorhynchus mykiss. Lineage (NCBI taxonomy): Eukaryota > Metazoa > Chordata > Actinopteri > Salmoniformes > Salmonidae > Oncorhynchus > Oncorhynchus mykiss. The sequence continues at coordinate 89,941,179 of NC_048570.1, forward strand.
AGGCAGCAGCTACTATTCCTGGTGTTTATTATGGATCCCCATTAGTTCCTGCCAAGGCAGCAGATACTCTTCCTGGTGTTTATTATGGATCCCCATTAGTTCCTGCCAAGGCAGCAGCTACTCTTCCTGGTGTTTGTTATGGATCCCCATTAGTTCCTGCCAGGGCAGCAGCTACTCTTCCTGGTGTTTATTATGGATCCCCATTAGTTCCTGCCAAGGCAGCACCTACTCTTCCTGGGGGTTATTATGGATCCCCATTAGTTCCTGCCAAGGCAGCAGCTACTCCTCCTGGGGTTTATTATGGATCCCCATTAGTTCCTGCCAAGGCAGCAGCTACTCTTCCTGGGGTTTATTATGGATCCCCATTAGTTCCTGCCAAGGCAGCAGCTACTCGTCCTGGGGGTTATTATGGATCCCCATTAGTTCCTGCCAAGGCAGCAGCTACTTTTCCGGGGGTTTATTATAGATTCCCATTAGTTCCTGCCAAGGCAGCAGCTACTTGTCCTGGGGTTTATTATGGATCCCCATTAGTTCCTGCCAAGGCAGCAGCTACTCTTCCTGGGGGTTTATTATGGACCCCCGTTAGTTCCTGCCAAGGCAGCAGCTACTCTTCCTGGGGGTTTATCATGGATCCTCGTTAGTTCCTGCCAGGGCAGCAGCTACTCTTCCTGGTGTTTATTATGGATCCCCGTTAGTTCCTGCCAAGGCAGCAGCTACTCTTCCTGGTGTTTATTATGGATCCCCATTAGTTCCTGCCAAGGCAGCAGCTACTCTTCCTGGTGTTTGTTATGGATCCCCATTAGTTCCTGCCAGGGCAGCAGCTACTCTTCCTGGTGTTTATTATGGATCCCCATTAGTTCCTGCCAAGGCAGCACCTACTCTTCCTGGGGGTTATTATGGATCCCCATTAGTTCCTGCCAAGGCAGCAGCTACTCTTCCTGGGGTTTATTATAGATTCCCATTAGTTCCTGCCAAGGCAGCAGCTACTTGTCCTGGGGTTTATTATGGATCCCCATTAGTTCCTGCCAAGGCAGCAGCTACTCTTCCTGGGGGTTTATTATGGACCCCCGTTAGTTCCTGCCAAGGCAGCAGCTACTCTTCCTGGGGGTTTATTATGGATCCTCATTAGTTCCTGCCAAGGCAGCAGCTACTGTTCCTGGGGGGTTTATTATGGATCCCCATTAGTTCCTGCCAAGGCAGCAGCTACTCTTCCTTGTGTTTATTATGAATCCCCATTAGTTCCTGCCAAGGCAGCAGCTACTCTTCCTGGGGGTTTATTATGGACCCCCATTAGTTCCTGCCAAGGCAGCAGCTACTTTTCCTGGTGTTTATTATGGATCCCCATTAGTTCCTGCCAAGACAGCAGCTACTCTTCCTAGTGTTTATTATAGATCCCCATTAGTTCCTGCCAAGGCAGCAGCTACTCTTCCTGGTGTTTATTATGGATCCCCATTACTTACTTCAAAGGCAGCAGCTACTCTTCCTGGTGTTTATTATGGATCCCCATTTGTTCCTGCCAAGGCAGCAGATACTTTTCATTGTGTTTATTATGGATCCCCATTAGTTCCTGCCAAGGCAGCAGGTACTCTTCCTGGTGTTTATTATGGATAACCATTAGTTCCTGCCAAGGCAGCAGCTACTCTTCCTTGGGATTACTATGAATCCCCATTAGTTCCTGCCAAGGCAGCAGCTACTCTTCCTGGGGGTTTATCATGGACCCCCATTAGTTCCTGCCAAGGCAGCAGCTACTTTTCCTGGTGTTTATTATGGATCCCCATTAGTTCCTGCCAAGACAGCAGCTACTCTTCCTAGTGTTTATTATAGATCCCCATTAGTTCCTGCCAAGGCAGCTGCTACTCTTCCCGGTGTTTATTATGGATCCCCATTACTTACTTCCAAGGCAGCAGCTACTATTCCTGGTGTTTATTATGGATCCCCATTTGTTCCTGCCAAGGCAGCAGCTACTCTTCATGGTGTTTATTATGGATCCCCATTAGTTCCTGCCAAGGCAGCAGGTACTCTTCCTGGTGTTTATTATGGATAACCATTAGTTCCTGCCAAGGCAGCAGCTACTCTTCCTTGGGTTTATTATGGATCCCCATTAGTTCCTGCCAAGGCAGCAGCTACTCTTCCTGGGGGTTTATTATGGACCCCCATTAGTTCCTGCCAAGGCAGCAGCTACTTTTCCTGGTGTTTATTATGGATCCCCATTAGTTCCTGCCAAGACAGCAGCTACTCTTCCTAGTGTTTATTATAGATCCCCATTAGTTCCTGCCAAGGCAGCAGCTACTCTTCCCGGTGTTTATTATGGATCCCCATTACTTACTTCCAAGGCAGCAGCTACTCTTCCTGGTGTTTATTATGGATCCCCATTACTTACTGCCAAGGCAGCAGCTACTCTTCCTGAGGTTTATCATGGATCCCCATTAGTTCCTGCCAAGGCAGCAGCTACTCTTCCTGGTGTTTATTATGGATCCCCATTAGTTCCTGCCAAGGCAGCAGCTACTCTTCCTGGTGTTCATTATGGATCCCCATTACTTACTGCCAAGGCAGCAGGTACTCTTCCTGGTGTTTATTATGGATAACCATTAGTTCCTGCCAAGGCAGCAGCTACTCTTCCTCGGGTTTACTATGAATCCCCATTAGTTCCTGCCAAGGCAGCAGCTACTCTTCCTGGGGGTTTATTATGGACCCCCATTAGTTCCTGCCAAGGCAGCAGCTACTTTTCCTGGTGTTTATTATGGATCCCCATGAGTTCCTGCCAAGACAGCAGCTACTCTTCCTAGTGTTTATTATAGATCCCCATTAGTTCCTGCCAAGGCAGCAGCTACTCTTCCCGGTGTTTATTATGGATCCCCATTACTTACTTCCAAGGCAGCAGCTACTCTTCCTGGTGTTTATTATGGATCCCCATTTGTTCCTGCCAAGGCAGCAGCTACTCTTCATGGTGTTTATTATGGATCCCCATTAGTTCCTGCCAAGGCAGCAGGTACTCTTCCTGGTGTTTATTATGGATAACCATTAGTTCCTGCCAAGGCAGCAGCTACTCTTCCTTGGGTTTATTATGAATCCCCATTAGTTCCTGCCAAGGCAGCAGCTACTTTTCCTGGTGTTTATTATGGATCCCCATTAGTTCCTGCCAAGACAGCAGCTACTCTTCCTAGTGTTTATTATAGATCCCCATTAGTTCCTGCCAAGGCAGCAGCTACTCTTCCCGGTGTTTATTATGGATCCCCATTAGTTCCTGTCAAGGCAGCAGCTACTCTTCCTGGTGTTTATTATGGATCCCCATTTCTTACTGCCAAGGCAGCAGCTACTCTTCCTGAGGTTTATCATGGATCCCCATTAGTTCCTGCCAAGGCAGCAGCTACTCTTCCTGGTGTTTATTATTGATCCCCATTAGTTCCTGCCAAGGCAGCAGCTACTCTTCCTGGTGTTCATTATGGATCCCCATTACTTACTGCCAAGGCAGCAGCTACTCTTCCTGGTGTTTATTATGGATCCCCATTTGTTCCTGCCAAGGCAGCAGCTACTCTTCATGGTGTTTATTATGGATCCCCATTAGTTCCTGCCAAGGCAGCAGCTACTCTTCATGGTGTTTATTATGGATCCCCATTAGTTCCTGCCAAGGCAGCAGCTACTCTTCCTAGTGTTTATTATGGATCCCCATTAGTTCCTGCCAAGGCAGCAGGTACTCTTCCTGGTGTTTATTATGGATCCCCATTAGTTTCTGCCAAGGCAGGAGCTACTCTTCCTAGTGTTTATTATGGATCCCCATTAGTTCCTGCCAAGGCAGGAGCTACTCTTCCTAGTGTTTATTATGGATCCCCATTAGTTCCTGCCAAGGCAGCAGCTACTCTTCCTGGTGTTTATTATGGATAACCATTAGTTCCTGCCAAGGCAGCAGCTACTCTTTCTTGGGTCCAAACACATTTAGGCACTTACATCACACATACAAATAAAGATAAACAGTACATCATATAACATTATTACACCACTACATATCTACAATACAAAATGTATAATACCACCATACAACAATATGACAATGTACTACAGTATACGTGTGTGTAGAGTGCGTTTGCTAGCGTGTGTCTGTAGTAGCACTAGAGGCATTGTACGTTAGAGTGTTATTATAGCATTTATCCACAGGAGGTTGGTGGCACCGTAATCAGGGAGGACAGGCTCGTGGTAATGACTGGAGTGGAATCAGTGGAATGGTATCAAACACATCAAACACCTGTTTGGTGCCGTTCCATTTCCTCTGTTCCATGACATTATTATGAGCTTTCCTCCCCTCAGCAGCCGCCACTGCATTTATCACTAGAGTATCTGGAATGCATATCTTCTGTAGTTTACGTAACCGGTTGTTGAACTGCGGGCCTCTCTCACCTCTCTCCCACTCCAGGACTGGCAGGGTTGGATGCCAAGTCCAGTGGCCGCCTGGGCACCCGAGCCATGGTGTACTACATGTCCACCACAGTCATCGCTGCCGCTCTGGGTGTCATTCTAGTGCTGCTCATCCACCCAGGTAACCCCAAGCTGAAGTCCAACCTCGGGCCTGGCAAGAAGAACGACGACGTCTCCAGTCTGGACGCCTTCTTCGATCTAATTCGAAACCTTTTCCCAGAAAACCTGGTTCAGGCCTGCTTCCAGCAGATCCAGACAGTCACCACAAAAGTCCCCGTACCTACCAACAGGACCAGGGGTCCACCACAGTTTACCATCAAAAGGGGTCTTCAGTACAAAAGTGGGATGAATGTGCTAGGTTGGTACACTTATAGAAAACATGCTCTTAACTGGAATGAATGATTGTCTTAGCAGTCCAAATAATTGATTTGACACTTTTTGCCTCCTTTTGAAACTGTAGGTTTGATCGGTTTCTTTGTGGCTTTCGGGATAATCATGGGGAAGATGGGAGAAAAGGCCAAGCTCATGCTGGAGTTTTTTAACGTTCTCAACGAGATCGTCATGAGGATTGTTGGCATGATTATGTGGTAAGTCTTATCCTCTCTAGAGTTATATACCTCCACCCCCCCCCCCCTCCTCTAAAATAACAGACATTCTAGCAAGTCCACTCTAGTCACTGTAGCCAAAGGAGAAAAGTGTTATTTATTACAGGAAATTAGCCCCCAATGTACATGTTTGCCCCAATATTCCCAATTAGATACCACTATTGACCTTTCATTAGTTTTACCAAACTGCAAAACTAATCTCACCAAGGTCTCTCCCAGGTATTCCCCTTTCGGTATCGCCTGTCTCATCTGTGGGAAGATCATCTCAATCGATGATCTGGAAATGGTTGCCAGGCAACTGGGAATGTACATGGTGACCGTGATCGTGGGCCTTGTCATCCACGGTGCCATATTTCTACCGCTAATATACTTAGTCATCGTGAAGAAAAACCCCTATGTCTTCTTCATGGGAATCTTCCAGGCCTGGGTCACCGCTATTGGGACAGCATCTAGGTACAAGACCCAAACACATTCTCTAACCTATTCACTTCTTCTCTGTCACCCTCCCTTTTCCCTCTGTCATACTTATTATTGCCTTTCCCAGAACCCATTCTAGAACCCATTCTAGAACCCATTCTAGAACCCATTCTGCTTCTTTACGATAAGACAGACAAAACAAGATGCCTTGACCTTGCTTGTTTTGTCTCCACTCTACAGATAAACTAAAAACAAGAGTAATGTTATTCGTGGTGCACACAGCGCAAAGTTGCTTTCAAAGACTAAAAACCTTAGCTTAGGTTAGGATAAATAGTTCATTTATATTAAGGGCTCTGCATTACCCAACCTATTGGATAGATTGTATGACAGAGTAGGTTTTGAGCCACAGCCGAAGCTCACACTGAGATGATAACAGCAACAGAGATGTGGTTCATGCCCTAGAGGGGTGTCCACATTTCACGGGTCATCTGATACCTTCATGCATGACACCAGATTTGTAGAGCTTAGCTACCACAATGTAGTTAGACTCTTGTCGACTAATCTTACTGCTTAAAGTAAGACCCTTTAAAAGTCACCCTTTGAGGGAACATAATGCTCAATGCATAATATAGATATTATGTAAATTCAGTGTTTAATACAATTCCAAGTCTTGTGATATGTATTAAGTACAAGTTCTGTACCCGTCTCTCAGTGCTGGTACCCTGCCAGTCACATTCCGCTGTCTGGAGGAGAACTTGGGCATCGATAAGCGAGTGACGCGATTCGTGCTCCCCGTGGGCGCCACTATCAACATGGACGGCACTGCGCTTTACGAGGCCGTGGCAGCCATCTTCATCGCCCAGATGAATAACATCGACCTCGACTACGGCCAGATCGTCACTGTCAGGTAGGACACTTCTAATCCTACATGACTAGGGCCCTGTGTTTCGGACTATCATGTCACATGACCTAGGATTTCATCTTTATTTTAAGCCTGTTCCAGACATTAGATTTACACCAAAAATAAAAGCAATTATCTGAGCATGGTGCTGGAGGATGGTGATGGAGGATGGTGCTGGAGGATGGTGCTGGAGGACGGTGCTGGAGGACGGTGCTGGAGCACAGTGCTGGAGAATGGTGCTGGAGGATGGTGCTGGAGAATGGTGCTGGAGGACGGTGCTGGAACATGGTGCTGGAGGATGGTGCTGGCCCATCTGACATAATAAGAAAAGGGACCGTTTGTTGAAAACCCTTTAAATAAAGGTTAAAATTCAGGTCATGTGACATGATTGTTCAAAACAAGGTGCCCTATATATGATCTATTGACCTTGACAAAAATTTTTTATTCATGTACCTACAATATAAGGTTGAAATTAATGTATGTGTAATTGACTGAGATCTCTCATCCTGACTGTAGCCTGACAGCAACCTTGGCCAGTGTGTAATTAACTGAGATCTCTCATCCTGACTGTAGCCTGACAGCAACCTTGGCCAGTGTGGGAGCGGCCAGTATCCCCAGTGCTGGATTGGTGACCATGCTACTGATCCTAACAGCCGTTGGGTTACCCACCCAAGACATCAGTCTGTTGGTGGCTGTTGACTGGCTGCTGTGAGTACTCAATCTTGCACTTGTACCTGCATTCACACGTACAGAGAATGTTTCGACACACACACAATATCTTCTTGTTACCTCAGGATAAACCTCTGGTCTTCCTCAAAATATTGTCCTCAGCTTTGTTCCCCCGAGAGATTACCTTCTGCACTTGTCTGTCTCTGTGTCTGCCTCCCCACCCTAAAAAAAAAAATACAGGGATCGGTTCCGAACCTCCGTCAACGTGGTTGGGGACTCCTACGGGGCCGGTATCGTTTACCACCTGTCCAAAGATGAGCTCGATGCGTTTGACGCCGCGCAAAAAGTTGATGAATTTGAGTTGACAAAATCCCAATCCTTCTTCGAGAACAACACCAACCAGTGTGTTTACGCTGCAGCCCACAGCACAATCATGATAGATGATTGCAAGGTACATTTCATCTTTAAGGATATAGAGACGTGCATGTAGACTTCCCCCCCTAATTGCTGCCTTTCCTTCTCTTGTCATTTGGTATGTCGACATACATTCATGTCACCTTATACAGTTCTTTTGGAGAAAACAATATCACAAGGTGGAGAAACTAAATAAATATGCTCTTATATTTATTTACTCACTCACTAAACTATATGGAAAAGCAGTTTTTTGTGATACCTGTGTACTTTTGCTCGACAGTTTACTATCATTCTGACGGTATGTTTTTGACACCATTTTTATTTTGAAAACATTTTTCCTCACTTTACTTTTCTTCCTGTGTCTTGTATTAATCTGTGACATGAGTGGGATTCTTCTTCTTAATTGGACATGTATTTGTGGCAGCCCTGCTTACATGATTCGATTCAGTTTTAGGGCGCATTTTTAAATCAACATTGTATGGCTAGTGGTACACATGAAGACTGCTATTTCATCATGTTTATCCAAACAGTGGCAGACATATTATGGACCTGTCAAAAATCCTTCTTTCTACTGTAGCTGACCAAAAACTCAAAGAAAAGTCCATGCTCTTATTTTCAGAGCATTTTACTGATCCATTTGTCATGGATCATTGTTCCATTGCTTTGCTTGCATGGGACAATTACTAATCCCTGTTTTATACTGTAATTTAGTTGTTTTCTTATAATCCATTTATTCAACATTATTGTCCCGGTAATTCTGTTGGGCAGAGAATCCATAAAATACATGGCCAAGATAGAAAACAAAACTGACTCATCAATGTTTTACATTCTCCTGTCAGTGAGAAAACACATTTCAATCTATCTTCTGTATCTGCTGTCGCTTCAGTATTCAGAGAGGATTCAATCTATCTTCTGTATCTACTGTCGCCTCAGTATTCAGAGGATTCAATCTATCTTCTGTATCTGCTGTCGCTTCAGTATTCAGAGAGGATTCAATCTATATTCTGTATCTGCTGTCGCTTCAGTATTCAGAGAGGATTCAATCTATATTCTGTATCTGCTGTCGCTTCAGTATTCAGAGAGGATTCAATCTATCTTCTGTATCTGCTGTCGCTTCAGTATTCAGAGAGGATTCAATCTATCTTCTGTATCTGCTGTCGCTTCAGTATTCAGAGAGGATTCAATCTATCTTCTGTATCTGCTGTCGCTTCAGTATTCAGAGAGGATTCAATCCATCTTCTGTATCTGCTGTCGCTTCAGTATTCAGAGAGGATTCATTCTATCTTTCTGTATCTGCTGTCGCTTCAGTATTCATAGAGGATTCAATCTATCTTCTGTATCTGCTGTCGCTTCAGTATTCAGAGAGGATTCAATCTGTCTTCTGTATCTGCTGTCGCTTCAGTACTCAGAGAATATTCTTTCTTTTCTTTTCTTTCTATTGGGACCAAATTTGCGGGAATCCCAGTAAATTCAACCAATTCAACCAAAATTCAACCGACCAACCAAATTCAACCAAAAGGATGGCCTGCAAGTATTACCCCCTTGGTTTCTCTGCTCAAACCCTTTGACAGCTTCAATATGACTGTGCCTTGGTCTTACAGTTAGATGTCCCTGGTAATTGCTTGCAGGTATCCATGGGCAATGGAAACGGCCACCCCAACGGCCACCCCAACACTGCAGATTTCTCTCTTGTTGAGGAGGAACCATGGAAACGAGAGTAAAGCAGCACCCTGCTCCGACCTCATCCTGACTTCCACAAGCTTCCCTTCCTGACCAAAATAAAGAACGTAACCACACTTAGCCCTGTAATCACAAGCTTTGGTGCATCAGTCTTACTTCCTGTGGTCTGACTATGGTCAGTTCATTGACTATGGGATGAAGCTCCCCTCCCACAAAGACAACGTAGGTACGCATCCACTTGTACCTATCTTAAACAATTAGATTAGGACTTCCAAATGACCTTGCTTAAGCTGTGCTGGTGATTTTTAAGGCATTGTTTAGTATAATGGACCCATTCAGGTGGTTGTATTCTGAACCTTACTCGACAGTGCATGTTCTCTGATATGCGCAATGCCGCACTTTTGTTGCTGCTCAACCTTTTGGGGAAAAAGCAATCATTCTGTCTGTTTTATGTATAAAAAATGTAGGGGTTTTGTTAGCGCCAGAGGCAGTTCAGAGAATGTGTGCTTATGGGATGTGGCCTTGCCAGTTGTATACAAGGACCAGTTGAGGAGTGTTATGATGAGAAGCCCCTCCATGGAGAACCCTCCTGTCAGTCACTACTATTCCTATTCCTGACCCTGCACAACCTTATAACAATATGTTCCAGAAACGCTTGATGTTCCAGGGGTTGCTAGATATTCAGTGGTGGTCGATTCACTTTTCTTTGGTTTCCAGAGTGGCTTTGACGCTTTCTAAAACCTGCTGCCTTCTAATAGCACTCAGAATAAAACAACTTAAAGAGCCTTGGTAATGCACATTTTCTTACAAATATTAAAAATTGCAAAAACGTCGAGGCAAACACTGAACTATCTCAAAAAGCCCTTGACTTTACTACTGCCTCTTGTTGCAGTCAACCAATAGCAGCAAACAGGTTGTGAAATCGTTAACGAAACAACATCCCGCAGCAAAGGGAAGCAGAATGTTGACCATGTGGCTCCCCCTGGTGACAGAATAAAAACAAGTGTTGGGTGTGTTGAAGGAGCTACAATACCTTTGACTTAGAGGATTAAACTCTGGCATCGGCACACATGATCAGCCTCTAAGCACTGGAGCTTACCTCTGGACTTAACATCACTAAATGCCTCCAAATGCGGCTGCTGCGTATTTATAGACAGCCAACGACGCAAGGTGCATATGGACAGCATTAACAAGACATGTGCAGAGGCAGGAAGAGAATTGAATGTGTTCCCTCCCCTGGCTGTAAGAGGACAAACACACCAACAATCAATATATTCTATATGTTTTTGTGTGTCTGTATATAACGTATACGTGCATTCGAGTGTGTGTGAATGTGTGTGTCAAAGAAAGAGTGAAAAAGAGAGAGAGAACAAAAGACAGAGTAATATATGGTAGGTAGAGGGAGTAAGAGATGGTAGAGAAATGGTAGAGGGAGAGTAGGAGATGGTAGAGAAATGGTAGAGGGAGAGTAGGAGATGGTAGAGGGAATATAGGCTTGAAAGACGGTCAGCCCTGAAAGTCAGTGCTTTGTGTGTTTGTATTTCTATGCTAAACGACAACCTTGCCTTGTCAACCACAATCTGTTCAGTCAGTCAGCGTGAGGATTACGACAATGTTAATTACAGTCAAATAATCCATATCAACAGAAAATTTGCCCTTCAATTTGGATTTGAAAAGTTCAGCTCCATCTCCAGCATGCTCATTTGTGACTCTGAAAGAAAGGAAGGCAGGTCCTCCCTTTATAAAGTTCTGTTTCAGACACTTCCTCTAATGTATGTCGTATCAACATGATAAATACAAAGACCGAAAAAGTAGCTTGCAATTACAGATAGGACTATTTGGAGCCAGGTGTGTGTGTGTCCAGCACTGCACTGTACAAACCTCTGTACCTGGACCAGTAAGGTTATATAACAACAAGACCATAACCTTGCAGTGGATGCTGGGTAGAATCTCAATAGGGAACTGATCTTTACAGCAGTACTGGGTCTCAGAAACACTCTGGACGGAACCTGTTGAAGAGCAACGTTATCTTACATCTCCATGTTCAAAGTGCCTCCTTGCACTTTGTGGATATAACATATACTAGATCCAGGTAGATATTTAGGTGAAACGTTTTGTAGTGAATCCTAAACAAATATGATCTCCCAGAGGGTTCTGCTCAGGGTTTCTATAACGATAGGAAAACCATATGCAAATGTAGAACTACGTTGTTTGTCCTTTTACTTTGGGTAGTAGTCTACTAGTCTCACAGCGATATTAACTTTCCAATGTTAGGTTCTTATTTTTCAGAGTAAATAACCCACGGACACTAGAGAAGCTTTAACCAAGTTGAATTCTTCCCAAAGGTTCTGTACAGCTGTAATCAGACAACCCAACATTTGTCCCATCCAGATATTTATATCCCACTTAAGACACTCCCTCTCTCCAATCCTTACAGTATATGCCCAACAGGAAGAAGGTAACCAGATAAGAAACCCTGATTACTGACCTCACCTCTCATTTGCTGACCTCAACCCCTCCTTCACCTAATCCACAGATGTCCATCTGTCTTCCCTATATCAACACTTTGCCCTCCTCTCCTCCATCAAACACATTCCACAGAGAACCCTTAACGTTCTCCTCTCCTCCATCAAACACATTCCACAGAGAACCCTTAACGTTCTCCTCTCCTCCATCAAACACATTCCACAGAGAACCCTTAACGTTCTCCTCTCCTCCATCAAACACATTCCACAGAGAACCCTTAACGTTCTCCTCTCCTCCATCAAACACATTCCACAGAGAACCCTTAACATTCTCCTCTCTTCCATCAAACACATTCCACAGAGAACCCTTAACGTTCTCCTCTCCTCCATCAAACACATTCCACAGAGAACCCTTAACATTCTCCTTTGATTCTATGCTTCTTCTCTATCATTTATTTAATGTCTCAATGTTCAAAATGTCGAATCCAACACCAATATACATATGGAATTGTTTGGTATTTTTCAGGGAGACAGATGTAGTTAATACTCTTAATGCAGACACAGAATGATCCAGAAAATGGGACTGGAAAGAGAGGAAAAATAAGAGAAAGAAGTGCTGTATTTTTCACCCATATGGACTGGGTGGTGTTATTTTATTGTTTGTTTTACAGTATCGTTGTTACTTTTGTTCTTAGGTTGACAAGATAAGAGGGAAAAGTCCAATTAAAGGTGTAGCTTTCTCAGAGTGCAATCAAGACGACAGGGGCAGGCATCAACAGAGCTTTGGTGCTGGCAGCTACTGTATGTATGTACGTTAGCTGAATATCAGGTTCAGGCAACATTTTTTCAGGCAACCTATGCACCTATGCTAAATGCTCTTGAGTCTTGTCCAGACATGGCTGAACACTGTTAAACATCAGTGTTTCATACATTCACTTTAAATGTTTTCTTTCTCAGTTTGGCTTTTTCCTCTTTTTATTTTTCTATGAATACCAGTTGAAATGCACATGTAGACCCTCTTCTTCTGTCTATTTTCTATCCTGGATTTTCATTCAATGCACATATGTGTCCAAGAACGTGTTGGAACATTCTTCCTCATTGTTGTGTAATCTGTCTGATGTTGACTGTGTGAATGTGTGTGATTCTAGAATCTGTCTGATGTTGACTGTGTGAATGTGTGGGATTCTAGAATCTGTCTGATGTTGACTGTGTGAATGTGTGTGATTCTAGAATCTGTCTGATGTTGACTGTGTGAATGTGTGTGATTATAGAATCTGTCTGATGTTGACTGTGTGAATGTGGGATTCTAGAATCTGTCTGATGTTGACTGTGTGAATGTGGGATTCTAGAATCTGTCTGATGTTGACTGTGTGAATGTGTGGTTCTAGAATCTGTCTGATGTTGACTGTGTGAATGTGGGATTCTAGAATCTGTCTGATGTTGACTGTGTGAATGTGTGATTCTAGAATCTGTCTGATGTTGACTGTGTGAATGTGTGTGATTCTAGAATCTGTCTGATGTTGACTGTGTGAATGTGTGTGATTCTAGAATCTGTCTGATGTTGACTGTGTGAATGTGGGATTCTAGAATCTGTCTGATGTTGACTGTGTGAATGTGGGATTCTAGAATCTGTCTGATGTTGACTGTGTGAATGTGTGGTTCTTGAATCTGTCTGATGTTGACTGTGTGAATGTGGGATTCTAGAATCTGTCTGATGTTGACTGTGTGAATGTGTGATTCTAGAATCTGTCTGATGTTGACTGTGTGAATGTGTGTGATTCTAGAATCTGTCTGATGTTGACTGTGTGAATGTGTGCGATTCTAGAATCTGTCTGATGTTGACTGTGTGAATGTGTGGGATTCTAGAATCTGTCTGATGTTGACTGTGTGAATGTGTGGTTCTAGAATCTGTCTGATGTTGACTTTGTGAATGTGGGATTCTTGAATCTGTCTGATGTTGACTGTGTGAATGTGTGGGATTCTAGAATCTGTCTGATGTTGACTGTGTGAATGTGCGGTTCTAGAATCTGTCTGATGTTGACTGTGTGAATGTGTGGTTCTAGAATCTGTCTGATGTTGACTGTGTGAATGTGCGGTTCTAGAATCTGTCTGATGTTGACTGTGTGAATGTGTGATTCTAGAATCTGTCTGATGTTGACTGTGAATGTGTGGTTCTAAAATCTGTCTAATGTTGAATGTGTGTGAGTGAACTAAAGAAAGTATGAATTTAATTTGTCTAAAATGTAAAAAATATAATTTTCTCTGTCAGACAAATGGACTAAAAGTGTGGTAAAGTGTTTTACTACTTCTTGTGTACATATAATTATGGAAACCAATAAATGTTGAAATGAAAAACTGATTGTTTCTTTCATGACGTATGGTCCCAGAGTAAAAAAGCATGGTAGTAGTTGTTGTATTTAAACCCCAGGAGTTGTAGTTAGTTCATAGTTTAAAATGATCTGCAGTACACTTTATATGAACAGACGTGGAAATAGAAGGGAGAAACTACATTTGGGAACCATTTAGTGTAGCTGACTAATTAAGTGTTGTAATGGTTTAAAATGCTTCCATTATACTGCAGCAGTAGCTATGCCCTGAGCATCATACAGCTGTCTAACACTAGAAGAACTCTGAGTGTTTAAAACGCTTCCATTATACTGCAGCAGTAGCTATGCACTGATCATCATACAGCTGTCTAACACTAGAAGAACTCTGAGTGTTTAAAACGCTTCCATTATACTGCAGCAGTAGCTATGCACTGAGCATCATACAGCTGTCTAACACTAGAAGAACTCTGAGTGTTTAAAATGCTTCCATTATACTGCAGCAGTAGCTATGCACTGAGCATCACACAGCTGTCTAACACTAGAAGAACTCTGAGTGTTTAAAATGCTTCCATTATACTGCAGCAGTAGCTATGCACTGAGCATCATACAGCTGTCTAACACTAGAAGAACTCTGAGTGTTTAAAATGCTTCCATTATACTGCAGCAGTAGCTATGCACTGATCATCATACAGCTGTCTAACACTAGAAGAACTCTGAGTGTTTAAAATGCTTCCATTATACTGCAGCAGTAGCTATGCACTGAGCATCATACAGCTGTCTAACACTAGAAGAACTCTGAGTGTTTAAAATGCTTCCATTATACTGCAGCAGTAGCTATGCACTGAGCATCATACAGCTGTCTAACACTAGAAGAACTCTGAGTGTTTAAAATGCTTCCATTATACTGCAGCAGTAGCTATGCACTGAGCATCATACAGCTGTCTAACACTAGAAGAACTCTGAGTGTTTAAAATGCTTCCATTATACTGCAGCAGTAGCTATGCACTGAGCATCATACAGCTGTCTAACACTAGAAGAACTCTGAGTGTTTAAAATGCATCCATTATACTGCAGCAGTAGCTATGCACTGAGCATCATACAGCTGTCTAACACTAGAAGAACTCTGAGTGTTTAAAACGCTTCCATTATACTGCAGCAGTAGCTATGCACTGAGCATCATACAGCTGTCTAACACTAGAAGAACTCTGAGTGTTTAAAATGCTTCCATTATACTGCAGCAGTAGCTATGCACTGAGCATCATACAGCTGTCTAACACTAGAAGAACTCTGAGTGTTTAAAATGCTTCCATTATACTGCAGCAGTAGCTATGCACTGAGCATCATACAGCTGTCTAACACTAGAAGAACTCTGAGTGTTTAAAATGCTTCCATTATACTGCAGCAGTAGCTATGCACTGAGCATCATACAGCTGTCTAACACTAGAAGAACTCTGAGTGTTTAAAATGCTTCCATTATACTGCAGCAGTAGCTATGCACTGAGCATCACACAGCTGTCTAACACTAGAAGAACTCTGAGTGTTTAAAATGCTTCCATTATACTGCAGCAGTAGCTATGCACTGAGCATCATACAGCTGTCTAACACTAGAAGAACTCTGAGTGTTTAAAATGCTTCCATTATACTGCAGCTGTCTAACACTAGAAGAACTCTGAGTGTTTAAAACAAATACATATGAAGTATAAAGTATATTATACTTACTATAACTCACATACCGGCATTCATCTGAACAATACGTAATGCCACAGTCAGCAGGATTTTACCCCCAGGGGAAATGTAGTGAAAAGCAGGGCTCTAAGTAGGTTGGTATTAAGTCTTTCTACTATACTTGACTTATTCTGGCTGTGTAGCACTTATGTGAGTCCCTGAGTGTGTCACTATGAAACATCTAGAAAGACAATCTTTTATATTCTGTATGGATTCTGTATTTTCTTTTACAGGATGATCAAAAACATGTACACAAATAAGATTTGTTGATAAAAAATAGTGCAATATCAAAACAAAAATAACACCACCAACAACAACAACAACAACAACAACAATAACAATAACAACAACAACCACAACAACACTGGTCGGTGAGTGAGAATTAGAAATTCAGTATGACCTTGTTTTCTTTTTTTCTATCAATGGTTCTGACAGTGTTTGTAACTTTGATAATATACATAATGTCAACAGAGATATAGCAACGTGTTTATCCATGGCCCATCGGAACAGGTGTTAATCAATATGACTTATCTGGGCTGCCAAAGGTCAAAGGGACAGTTCAAACTCACACGCCACAGACGTGTCCCACATACATTCTAGAATGTCTCCATTCATAGTCATAGAATCAGGAATCACTAGCTACAGATGTAGGGTCTTAATTTGATCACCCGGTTGTTGCAGCAAATTTCCTGCAAGGTAGGAAATGCAAACTTGTAGTTATTCAAAGTTTAAAAGAGTTCTAAAGTTTGTAATTTCCACTTAAAAATGTCAGACTTGATTTGCCGTAAGTACAAAAATGCATTATCAACCCCTACAAAAATGTCCATTAATTATAATCCACACAATCATTCACATTTCCAGTTGCTGCAGGATTCTTTCCCTGCTGTGAGAAATGTTTCCATGACATAGACTGACCAGGTGAATCCAGGTGAAAGCCATGATCCCTTATTGATGTCACTTGTTAAATTCACTTCAATCAGTGTAGAAGAAGGGGAGGAGACTGGATTGTGCTTTGAGACAATTGAGACATGGATTGTGTATGTGAGCCATTCAGAGGGTGAATGGGCAAGACAAAATATTTAAGTGCCTTTGAACAGCGTAGGTGCCAGGTGCACCCGTTTGTGTCAAGAACTACAACGCTGCTGGGTTTTTCACACTCAACAGTTTCCTGTGTGTGTCAAGAATGGGGGGGAGTCCACCCATTATGCCACCCATTATGCCACCCATTATGCCACCATTGACTAGAATGGGGAGACCCGTTCCATTCTATTTCTCAGGTGTTCGTTGTTCTTATTTTGTCCCCGTTCTGCATCTCCTTGGCCCGTCTCAGTCCAGCGGCTCTTTCTCTGGGAGGTCCTCCAGAAGTATAACAGTGTACTCTCCAGCGTGGGTGTTTTCCCTCGGCCTCTCTTTAGACAGAAACCTCTCCATTTCCCGCTCCGCCTTCTCATCTCCTGAGCTCGCGTTGGCGACCTTCTTCTCAGATGCCTGGGCCGGTGCATTCCACCTGCAAGATGATTTAACATGGTTTAATTCCATGGTTTGTAACTAAGTGACAACATGTTTCAATCTCATGAACATATTTTCCTGGATGGGGTTGAAAGAGGTGGATTTTACCTGTCTCTGGTACCTATGGCGACACAGATTACGACCAAGACTGCCACGCCCGCGACGAAGGCAACGATGATCAACCAACCTGGAGGAGGAGGAGAAGAAGACGAAGCAGACAGTGAGGGGAAGTGACCGTGTCTACTGGGTCCTCTAGTACGTTCACAAAACATTGTCTTCAAATTTAAACTGCACAAAGGAGCAGAACGTTCCCTGATGTATCAGTAGAATATCTTGTTAGCTGGGCGTGTATGATTCAGGAACTGACCCGATGTATATGAATCATGTTGTCTGGATGGGGTTGGTTTTACAGCAGCTGCATCATGAAGAACTGTGGAAATAGAGAAAGATTAACTACAATTCACACTCAAAGAGATGTGTTCAATAGTGTGTTCAACAGATACAATGGACATGCCCTATCCCACTCTGCTAACAGATACAATGGACATGTCCTATCCCACTCTGCTAACAGATACAATGGACATGTCCTATCCCACTCTGCTAACAGATACAATGGACATGTCCTATCCCACTCTGCTAACAGATACAATGGACATGTCCTATCCCACTCTGCTAACAGATACAATGGACATGTCCTATCCCACTCTGCTAACAGATACAATGGACATGTCCTATCCCACTCTGCTAACAGATACAATGGACATGTCCTATCCCACTCTGCTAACAGATACAATGGACATGTCCTAGCCCACTCTGCTAACAGATACAATGGACATGTCCTATCCCACTCTGCTAACAGATACAATGGACATGTCCTAGCCCACTCTGCTAACAGATACAATGGACATGTCCTATCCCACTCTGCTAACAGATACAATGGACATGTCCTATCCCACTCTGCTAACAGATACAATGGACATGCCCTATCCCACTCTGCTAACAGATACAATGGACATGTCCTAGCCCACTCTGCTAACAGATACAATGGACATGTCCTATCCCACTCTGCTAACAGATACAATGGACATGTCCTAGCCCACTCTGCTAACAGATACAATGGACATGTCCTATCCCACTCTGCTAACAGATACAATGGACATGTCCTAGCCCACTCTGCTAACAGATACAATGGACATGTCCTAGCCCACTCTGCTAACAGATACAATGGACATGTCCTATCCCACTCTGCTAACAGATACAACAGACATGCCCTAGCCCACTCTGCTAACAGATACAACAGACATGTCCTAGCCCACTCTGCTAACAGATACAATGGACATGTCCTATCCCACTCTGCTAACAGATACAATGGACATGTCCTATCCCACTCTGCTAACAGATACAATGGACATGTCCTAGCCCACTCTGCTAACAGATACAATGGACATGTCCTAGCCCACTCTGCTAACAGATACAACAGACATGCCCTATCCCACTCTGCTAACAGATACAACAGACATGCCCTAGCCCACTCTGCTAACAGATACAACAGACATGTCCTAGCCCACTCTGCTAACAGATACAATGGACATGCCCTATCCCACTCTGCTAACAGATACAATGGACATGTCCTATCCCACTCTGCTAACAGATACAATGGACATGTCCTAGCCCACTCTGCTAACAGATACAATGGACATGCCCTAGCCCACTCTGCTAACAGATACAATGGACATGCCCTAGCCCACTCTGCTAACAGATACAATGGACATGTCCTAGCCCACTCTGCTAACAGATACAATGGACATGCCCTATCCCACTCTGCTAACAGATACAATGGACAAGTCCTATCCCACTCTGCTAACAGTTACAATGGACATGTCCTATCCCACTCTGCTAACAGATACAATGGACATGTCCTATCCCACTCTGCTAACAGATACAATGGACATGTCCTATCCCACTCTGCTAACAGATACAATGGACATGCCCTAGCCCACTCTGCTAACAGATACAATGGGATGTATTCAGACTGGACAACCCAATACCTTTGTGCAAGCCTTCCATTGACATCAATGAATGATTTACACAGAAGTATGAGTAAAGTACAAGGATCTCAATGCTGAATGCCACCCATTATGAACACAAGAGCTTTGAAGGGACAGAATATTAATATCACTTCTCCTGGATAAGCAGTACTGTACCTGTAGAGGAATCCACTGCCGGTTCCTCCCTTGGTAGAGCAAGCCTATTGCTGCCTTGAATTCTTGTCTTTGTTTCAATGAATGGCTTATCAACTAGGGAGTTGTATGTTTGGTCCTCCTCTCCAGCAGGGGCTGCTACTGTGGTGCTACTCTGAGGCAGGAATCCCGACCCTGACCCTTCGATGTCTGAATTCATCCTGACTGTTGTAGGTGCAGCAGAACTGGTGGTTGGGGTGAAGGCCAGCTCTGTATTCATCTCTGCAGCCCCGCCTTCCTCCAAGCCTGTCATACTGGTTAGGTTAGAACTAGGTGTATGGCTGGTGCCCGAACTTTGGCTAGGTCTGGAGGTGGTACTAAAGCTTGGATCAAGGCTAAGAGGTAACAGGTCTTCTTCTTCAAACTCTGAGATGGGACTATGGCTGGGACTGGGATCCGGTACACGACTAGGGCTGGCGACAAAGTTTGGTCTGAATTTATCGTCCTCCAACTCCTCTAGCTCTGTTGTGGTGCTAGCATCATGAGTTGGATAAGGACTGGTGCTGGGGTTAGCGTCATGAGTTGGATAAGGACTGGGGCTGGGGTTAGCGTCAAGGATTGCGTTAACATCTTCCAAATCCATCTGAAAATCAGCTGTGGGGACAAACTCTACTGTGGGGACAACCTCTGCTGTGGGGACAAACTCTGCTGTGGGGACAAACTCTGCTGTGGGGACAAACTCTGCTGTGGGGACAAACTCTACTGTGGGGACAAACTCTACTGTGGGGACAAACTCTGCTGTGGGGACAAACTCTGCTGTGGGGACAAACTCTGCTGTGGGGACAAACTCTACTGTGGGGATAAACTCTGCTGTGGGGACAAACTCTACTGTGGGGACAACCTCTGCTGTGGGGACAAACTCTACTGTGGGGACAAACTCTGCTGTGGGGACAAACTCTACTGTGGGGACAAACTCTACTGTGGGGACAAACTCTGCTGTGGGGCTTTCAGTATCCAGGATAATTTCATCTTCCTCTGGTGAATCAGGTCTATCACTTGGACTGGAATCATAGTCGTACTTTTCATAATTGTCCTCTGTGTTGCTTTGACTGGGGCGAGGAGTTGGACTGGGGCGAGGACTTGGACTGGGGTGGAGGTTAAAGCTAGGTTTAAGGTTGGCGTCAAACAGCTCCCCTTCATCGTCTTGTCCTGAAGTGGGGTGTTTCATACTTCCCTCTGTAGTGCTGCCCTCTGTCTCATCTGTGCTGCCCTCCTCTGGGTCAAAGGTGGGCAGCTGGTCTTCCGGGTCAGATGTCACAGGGTCAGGGGTCACCAAATGATCAAGGTCCACTGTTTCGTCACTGCTGGATGTTCCATTGGTGGCATCCGGGGGACCCACTACAAGCTTCTTGAAGATCTTGAAAGTTTCTCCAAGAAAATCCCCAGCAGCCAGAGCGGGAGGTTCTGTCGGGGCTGTGACAAAGGGAAGAAAAGACCTCAGCTCAATGATTACCTACTAACATCATGTCCTGACCTTTACAGTAGAGGAAAATTACTGAGCTTTGATGTCTTTGCATGACAAAGGAAGGCCTGGGAGTATCGTGGCCTTTCAGGCTCCTCCCTGGAGTACCTGTGTGAACCTGTCGTGTTCTGACTCACCATACAGGAAACATGATTATTAACTGGGATGACTAATCGTCTGCCTTTGTGTTTGACAGAGGCAGTTTCATCAAATCATTTGGTTTTATTCAACCGCAAAATCAACACACCCAAGCCTTTAAATAAACAATGTCTTGGCTTGTCTCTTTTCCCTGTTCTGTTGCCATAATTAGTCAACAGTGCTACTTCAAAAGAGTTTAGGATAGGCTTTGAAGAGGTGCCCAAATGTTATGCCCCAACAGAGGCTTTCACGTGAATAAGATGTGCATATATCTTATTCCTGCAAGAGGGCGTGCTAGGGAGCTAACCAGGGATACACTCTTAGCAGTGAAGATGCCTGGAAGAACCTTTTGGGTTGTCGCACCGGCAGGACCTTTCCAGCTCAACAAGGTTATTGGAACCCCACCGGAACCTTTTTTGTGATGGGAGGGGTTCCATTTTGAACCTTTTTAATAATATATTGTAGAGGTGGCAGCCTATGAGGAGACTAGAGGTGTGGATTATTGGAAGTGTGGCTTTCAGATCATTTTTTGGGGGGCACCCGTTAGAGTAAATGTAATTCCTATTCACCATGTTCAGCTTGTACACTGCAAATTTCAACGTTTCTTCAATATTTATGCATATGGCATATTCTAATATAATATGAACAATATAAACATTGCTGATTAAATATAGTAATAAAGTAGTAACTATTCCAACTTTGCAATTTTCATAGGCTCTTGACTGAGGAAGTCATTCACCTCTGTAAGCTTCCTTGAACAACAGAACAGATGAACAGGAAGGACATTTACTCAAACCGGTGACCCAACAAGATATATCTTAAAGCCACACCCCTAATAAGCCACGCCTCCACTCCAGGGTTCCTCCTGGAACCTGTTGCTACATTGAAACGTTAAAGGTTCCACCAAGAACCCCTCAAATAAACAAAGGTGCACATATGAGCCATTGACTAGCAATGGTTCCTTGAGAAACTCAGGGGATCCTTGAGGATCTCCTGGGTTCCTCAAGTCACCACTAATTCTAAGTGTGTACTGTGGCGAGAGGGGCTACTAGGGAGCTGACCAGGGATACTGTTGCCCAATCCCAAACTTATCTCTGACCCCTTTCCTTAGGTATTTGTTGAATCCTCCAAAGCAGCTTAACTGTTTCATGGAATGTTGAGTGTCATTAAATACTGTTTTCAAACAAAAGGAGAAGTAACTGCTCTTATCTTTGACATTGTTCTTAAAATTTGACACCAAATACATTATCCTTTACGTCAAGCAATCTCAGGCCTCCATTTCTAACACACTTGTGAACAGTTTTACCTGTATGAGGTTTCTCCCTGTCCAATAACAGTTTCACCTGTATGAGGTTTCTCCCTGTCCAATAACAGTGTTACCTGTACGAGGTTTCTCCCTGTCCAATAACAGTTTCACCTGTATGAGGTTTCTCCCTGTCCAATAACAGTTTCACCTGTATGAGGTTTCTCCCTGTTCAATAACAGTGTTACCTGTATGCGGTTTCTCCCTGTCCAATAACAGTGTTACCTGTATGAGGTTTCTCCCTGTCCAATAACAGTGTTACCTGTATGAGGTTTCTCCCTGTCCAATAACAGTGTTACCTGTATGAGGTTTCTCCCTGTCCAATAACAGTGTTACCTGTATGAGGTTTCTCCCTTCTCACCCAAGCTTGTATGAAACTCACCAAAGCACTTTGGATATGCACATTAATGCACCTGTTGGAACAGCTCAGCAATTGCTACAAAGACTGCTGTGTGTCTGTCTACGTGGGGAGGGGGAAGGGGGAGGGAAGGGGGACTTAGGCACTAAACATGTAAAGAATAGGTCCCCCAGATTTCACTGAGCTAGAGTACAGGTAGGTTTGAAACACAATGAGGCTCTCCGGTGAAGTAGAAAAGTGCAGACTCATCAGACGAGGATAGGATTACTTGAATTCCATAAGCCTGTGTTCAGATACAACAGGAGGTCTTAGACAGTGACCCATTTTACTTGGCTGCACAATCAATGGCCAGCTGGGGATGTTTTAAAAACCCTGATTAATACACAACCAATGGCCAGCTGGGGATGTGTTAATAACCCTGATTAATACACAACCAATGGCCAGCTGGGGATGTGTTAATAACCCAGATTAATACACAACCAATGGCCAGCTGGGGATGCCTTAATAACTCAGATTAATACACAACCAATGGCCAGCTGGGGATGTGTTAATAACCCTGATTAATACACAACCAATGGCCAGCTGGGGATGTGTTAATAACCCAGATTAATACACAACCAATGGCCAGCTGGGGATGCCTTAATAACTCAGATTAATACACTACCAATGGCCAGCTGGGGATGCCTTAATAACCCAGATTAATACACAACCAATGGCCAGCTGGGGATGCCTTAATAACCCTGATTATTGTCTCCTCAAGTCCAGTTATACAAAATACAGTCAGGTCCATAATTATTGACATCGTTGATAAAGACAAGCAAGAAAGACTGTATAAAATAAATAATATAAATACTGAGCTATATGCTCCCAAAAGTTTTTAAATTATTTTGTTTTATACTAACACAATGACTCAAAGAAATATATTTTGTTCAAGAAAGTTAAAAAAAGAGATATACTGTACTGAAGCAAATTGGACTGTACTGTACCATGCTGAATAAAACTCCATTGAACTGTACTGTACTGTTCTGAATTAAACTCCATTGTACTGTACCATGCTGTCCAAACTTGTGGAACATAGATGTCTTTTCAGTGTCTGGAAAATAAGGCTTCTAGGTGTCTTTTCAACATAATTTAGCTTACTGGGTATGTTGTTACAATGGGGATGGTTATCAGACTGTGACAAGCAACCCCAACAACCCCCAATAATATCTGATCTTGTTTAATGTGAACACAATTTCTCATGCATTTTTACTTTTGGATGGCCCTGGGAATTGAGCCCACAACCCTGGCTTTGCAAGCACCATACACTACCAACTGAGCCAAAGAGCAGGGTTTCCTGGGACAGTAATAAATTGTTACTCACCAGGAACAGGGTCGGACTGAACAGGTGCCAGAAGTCCGAAAATAACCCCAAGCAGTAGAGTCCACATCCTGAGATCAGAGATAGGCATCGAGGGAGAGATGAGAGAATGTGTACTGCTGTGCTCTGTGGTTCAGTTCCCAAGAAGGCTGGCTTGTTTTCCTAGGAGTGTCTGTGGGATGACTGAACTGGTTTGAAGGGTGTAGCTCAACTTTTTTTATACTGAGATGCGAGTCACAATCAGTGCATCATCGATAGCTAGTGACAGTCGATTGGTTGGCGGAGGTGGGCTAGAACACAGAACACACCCTCTCTTTCAAAAACTCTCCCTCTCTGGCTTTCTCCCTCTATCTCTTTCTTACACACACACACACACACACACACACACACACACACACACACTCTCTCTCTCTCTCTCTCTCTCTCTAACTATCCATATCCCTCTATCTCACATTACCAATAGGTCACTTTTTTATTTTTTCATCCAACCATATTAATCATGACCAAATATTTAGGAACAGATTGTCATTTCATGGAGTCTGTGAAGGATGAAACCACATGGAAAAAGTGGTAAGCAAGTTAGATTTTTTTTTTTTTTTATGATTTTCACCAAGTCAAATGAATGTATTAATAGGTTTCATGATGCTCGTATCTAAACCAAAGTAGATAGTTTTAAGATTGTTTTACAGATCTTCATTTGATCACTCTGTTTCAGGAGAACTTTCCTGCAATGAAAGGACATTTAAAAAGTGGAGTGTATTTGAGGTTTAAAAAGGCTTCTGAAGTTTGTCATTTAAACTTTTACATTTCAGACTTGATTTCCCCTTATAAAAAATGTATCAACAGCTGCAAAAATGTCCATTAATTATAATCACTTTTTCTGTTGCTGCAAGATTATTTTCCTGCTCAAATATGAGGTCCTAAACCTAGCAGGAAAGTGCATCCTTGTAGCTGTGTGGATTAACATAGTCTATATGTTTGCCTCGGGGTAAGTTGAGCCAATAGCCACCACTACCCATACAAATGATGATTCTATTTTGTTGATTACATTTGGTCAGTTTTATGCATAGTGTTTTTGCGATATGTCATGCATATGAACTCACGATAGTGCATTTTTGTATTATAACAGAGCAGACATCATCGTGTCTCGTGTATACAAATGTAAAACAAGCAGTGGTCTGGTTCCCCTTGACGTTGTTGAGAGAGGAAGTGAGAGAATGGTAGAAGTCCTTTGGAACAGCTGCAAAGCTAGAGTAGCAGAGGAACACAAGTCCATATCTGATGACATGGAGTCTCACAGATCAGTCTCATGGGCTTAGTAGCCTCAAACACAGAGAACTTGTCTAGGAATTGGCGCATCAAAACAACATCCCTGTCCCAGACAACTGGTCAACAAATGGAAGGGTAAGTGAAATTGAACAGAGAGAATCTATATCTGAATGTATGCATACATTTAAGATATACAATATACCACAACTCCATTCCATGAATGAAACTTTGACCTACCAGCACCATCACCCCCAATGTCACAGGACACATTACTCTTACCCCAAGGTAGCTCAACTTACTCTGTCCCTATGCTCAACCTACCCCATACCCGCTGTTATGCCAATAGACCAAGCTATGTTTTCAAAACTGTTATGTTTACATAAATGATGATTATTTCCAGGGATACACAACATCCTAGACTATATGTACTGTAGATATCTTTGTTAGAAAGAATGTAATATTTCACTTGACGTAGTGATGCTGAATGTACAACATGGCTCAACATGCCCCATTCTTCTCTATAGTCATTGAGCTGCAGTACCTGATGGGAATAGAGGGTCTTTGGTGGCCATCAGGAAGTCAGGATGACTCAGTAGAGGGTATTTGGTGGCCCAGTCAGGACCAACAGGAAGTCAGGATAACTCAGTAGAGGGTATTTGGTGGCCCAGTCAGGACCAACAGGAAGTCAGGATAACTCAGTAGAGGGTATTTGGTGGCCCAGTCAGGACCAACAGGAAGTCAGGATGACTCAGCACAGCACCTACGTAGAGAGGTGTGTTTCTCTGATGACTTAACATGTGTGGGCTGGGTAGTAGACACCTGTCCCGTCTCGTCCACCACACACCCCTCTGGCTTAAAGTAGAATTGTCATCACTTCCTGGTCTGGGTACTAAGGCCTTTGAAGCTCTAGAGAGCCTGAGAGAAAATAAAAGGCCTGCTCCTGCACGCACACACACACCTCCCATGTATAATGTGTTGCTTCCGTCTCTCTCCTTCCCCCAAACCTGGGCTTCAACCAGGGACTCTCTGAACACATTGACAAAAGCATTGTTACCTATCTCTCTCCACAAAAGCCATGGGAAAACAACTATTTCAATGTCTCAGAGCAAGTGACGTCAATGATTGCACCGCTAACTAGCTAGCCATTTCACACCGGTTACACATGCATGCATACTGAAGACACACACCACACACACACACACGCACACACACACACACACACACACACACACACACACACTGACAGACCTACATGTAAGCATGCACACACACACACACACACATGCATGCCTGTGAGTACACACAGACATGGGGATGGTGGGATGCATGACATTTACATATGTACACAGACAGACACAATTGACCTAGTTTTCCAGTAGAACAAACCATGTTTGACTACAATACATGTTTTTATTGCTTTTTCAGCGAAAGAGATGTCTGTAACATGGAAGGATGATGGGGAAAGAGATGTATGTAACATGGAAGGATGATAGGGAAAGAGATGTCCATAACATGGAAGGATGATAGCGAAAGAGATGTCCATAACATGAAAGGAGGATGGTGAAAGAGATGTCCGTAACATGGAAGGATGATGGGGAAAGAGATGTCCATACCATGGAAGGAGGATGGGGAAAGAGATGTCCATAACATGGAAGGAGGATGGGGAAAGAGATGTCCGTAACATGGAAGGATGATGGGGAAAGAGATGTCCATACCATGGAAGGAGGATGGGGAAAGAGATGTCCATAACATGGAAGGAGGATGGTGAAAGAGATGTCTGTAACATGGAAGGATGATAGGGAAAGAGATGTCCGTAACATGGAAGGATGATGGGGAAAGAGATGTCCATAACATGGAAGGAGGATGGGGAAAGAGATGTCTGTAACATGGAAGGATGATAGGGAAAGAGATGTCCGTAACATGGAAGGATGATGGGGAAAGAGATGTCTGTAACATGGAAGGATGGTGGGGAAAGAGATGTCCATAACATGGAAGGATGATAGGGAAAGAGATGTCTGTAACATGGAAGGAGGATGGTGAAAGAGATGTCTGTACCATGGAAGGAGGATGTGGAAAGAGATGTCTGTAACATGGAAGGAGGATGGTGAAAGAGATGTCTGTAACATGGAAGGAGGATGTGGAAATGATCGTTAATCCTGTGGGGAATTTCCAAACATGCTTCATATTGACTGAAGTTTCCTGTATGCGGTTACTCGTGGCTACACTGTGCGTCTGTGTGTGTCCGTGCCAGATGACAAGTGAAACACTTCCACCACAGTGAGCAATACTAAAGGCTGCTGGGTCGGGACCATGTAGAGCAGCACTAATAGAGAGATACAAGTGGTAGTGGATAAGGTTTAGCCACCACAGGTCTGTCTGCCAAGAACTAATCAGATGTCTTCAGAACAGGTTTATTGCAGATATCGGGTTCAACACGCCACACTCCTAAAAGTTATTCAATGGAAAGATACAAGAAAATAATAAGCATAAGTAGGGGCTTCCAGACAACGTACGGGGCAAAGCCAAATACACACAGCTAGTAGAACACACTGACAGGACAAAGGCCCAGTGACTGGTGAGCATATATACAACATGACTGCCATGTAATTAAGGTCTGCACATGTGCACAAGACCACGACCAACGTGGGATAGCAACTGCACCACAAGCAAAGGCACAGGCAAATTTAGGCTACATACATACATCATAAGGCTACACACAGTACATGGTCGCACGAGGCTACATACATACATCATAAGACTACACACAGTACATGGTCGCACGAGGCTACATACATACATCATAAGACTACACACAGTACATGGTAGCACGAGGCTACATACATACATCATAAGGCTACACACAGTACATGGTCGCACGAGGCTACATACATACATCCTAAGGCTACACACAGTACATGGTCGCACGAGGCTACATACATACATCATAAGGCTACACACAGTACATGGTCGCACGAGGCTACATACATACATCCTAAGGCTACACACAGTACATGGTCGCACGAGGCTACCTACATACATCATAAGGCTACACACAGTACATGGTAGCACGAGGCTACATACATACATCCTAAGGCTACACACAGTACATGGTCGCACGAGGCTACATACATACATCATAAGGCTACACACAGTACATGGTCGCACGAGGCTACATACATACATCCTAAGGCTACACACAGTACATGGTCGCACGAGGCTACATACATACATCATAAGGCTACACACAGTACATGGTCGCACGAGGCTACATACATACATCCTAAGGCTACACACAGTACATGGTAGCACGAGGCTACATACATACATCATAAGACTACACACAGTACATGGTAGCACGAGGCTACATACATACATCATAAGGCTACACACAGTACATGGTAGCACGAGGCTACATACATACATCATAAGGCTACACACAGTACATGGTAGCACGAGGCTACATACATACATCATAAGGCTACACACAGTACATGGTAGCACGAGGCTACATACATACATCATAAGGCTACACACAGTACATGGTAGCACGAGGCTACATACATACATCATAAGGCTGCACACAGTACATGGTCGCACGAGGCTACATACATACATCCTAAGGCTACACACAGTACATGGTCGCACGAGGCTACATACATACATCATAAGGCTACACACAGTACATGGTCGCACGAGGCTACATACATACATCCTAAGGCTACACACAGTACATGGTCGCACGAGGCTACATACATACATCATAAGGCTACACACAGTACATGGTAGCACGAGGCTACATACATACATCCTAAGGCTACACACAGTACATGGTCGCACGAGGCTACATACATACATCATAAGGCTACACACAGTACATGGTCGCACGAGGCTACATACATACATCCTAAGGCTACACACAGTACATGGTCGCACGAGGCTACATACATACATCATAAGGCTACACACAGTACATGGTCGCACGAGGCTACATACATACATCCTAAGGCTACACACAGTACATGGTAGCACGAGGCTACATACATACATCATAAGACTACACACAGTACATGGTAGCACGAGGCTACATACATACATCATAAGGCTACACACAGTACATGGTAGCACGAGGCTACATACATACATCATAAGGCTACACACAGTACATGGTAGCACGAGGCTACATACATACATCATAAGGCTACACACAGTACATGGTAGCACGAGGCTACATACATACATCATAAGGCTACACACAGTACATGGTAGCACGAGGCTACATACATACATCATAAGGCTACACACAGTACATGGTAGCACGAGGCTACATAAAGACTGTAAATGTACATAAACACAGCTATACGCATCAACAGACAACATAAACAGAATATATTTCCCTTGAAACAGTACATGTGAGCTTCATCACCAAGCCGAACGAGATAGCGTTAGTGGCTCATATTCTGGCTTAGCTGGCTAGTAGTAACATGACACACATGACAGGAAAACACCTGATGAACATGGTGAATATGAACTTGATCGCCTTAGCAACATCTTGATAACAAACATGGTCATCTCCCATCTATTTCTGATGTCCATCCAGTTTGATTTCTATTTGCCATATATAGTTTAACTGTGCTGTTTCACAGAAATTCTGAACCTATGTACTTTTTACGGACACAGTGTATTTAAAATGAGTTATCTTGTTGTTATTAGTCCCACCCTTCAGCTCCATTCAACCCCTCCCATCTAACTTTAACACCATCCAGTGTTGATTTCTATTTGCCATATATATTGTTCAACTGTGCTGTGATGTTTCACAAAAGTTCTGAACTTTTCTATTCTCATAGTTTATACAGATTGTACATTAAAGATAAACATTGTTGCTAAAATAATTATTGAATCCATTCTCTTCTGACCGCGATCTCACTCTGAAGACAGGAGCGAGGTTCAGTGAGGTGCACAGGGAATGGTGGACTGTGATTGGCTGATCCAAGTGGGGTCTTGTAGCATGGAAGGATGATAGGGAATGAGAACTAATGAGAACAAGTACAACGAACTACAAGATTAGGGTTGATGTAAATATTACATAAGAGCTGGCCATTTTAACACCTAGTAAATATCACCATAGTAACACCATACTATCACCATAGTATCACCATAGTATCACCGTAGTGTCATCATAATATCACCATAGTGTCACAATAATATCATCATAGTATCACCATACTATCACAATAGTATCACCATAGTATCACCATAGTATCACCATAGTATCACCATAGTAACACCATAGTAACACCATACTATCACCATAGTATCACCATACTATCACAATAGTATCACCATAGTATCACCATACTATCACCATAGTATCACCATAGTATCACCATAGTATCACCATAGTATCACCATAGTAACACCATACTATCACCATAGTAACACCATACTATCACCATAGTATCACCATAGTATCACCGTAGTGTCATCATAATATCACCATAGTATCACCATAGTATCACCATAGTATCACCATAGTATCACCATACTATCACCATAGTATCACCATAGTATCACCATAGTAACACCATAGTATCACCATAGTAACACCATAGTAACACCATACTATCACCATAGTATCACCATACTATCACAATAGTATCACCATAGTATCACCATACTATCACCATAGTATCACCATAGTATCACCATAGTATCACCATAGTAGCACCATAGTATCACCATAGTATCACCATAGTAACACCATACTATCACCATAGTAACACCATACTATCACCATAGTATCACCATAGTATCACCATAGTATCACCATAGTATCACCATACTATCACCATAGTATCACCATAGTATCACCATAGTAACACCATAGTATCACCATAGTATCACCATAGTATCACCATACTATCACCATAGTAACACCATAGTATACATTAAGACTGTGTCTAAATCAGTCTTATCTGTTCCTTGTCAGTAAACTCAGCTTTGGTGAACGTGCCTGTTACCATGTCTTTAAATATCCACTCCCTAAGTGAAGGCCTAAGCCTTCAGCATGCAACGATCCAATGCCTGTCACATGTCCCCGGCACTTCTGTCAACACAAGGCATTTTATCCTGTCTGACGAGAACCTAGAAATCCCTATTGGCCTGGACTTACCCCTCCACTTTTCACCCCAGCCATCTATAGGCTACCTCCCCATGATATCCTACACACTGCCAGTCCAATAAACACTAAGTAAAAGGCAGGCTTGTGGAAAATGTTTCTTGATAACAAACATGGTCATCTGTCAATTATAAAACAATGTATCTAATAACGACTTTGGTGAAGTAAAGCTGCCCCAGGGAAACATCCCTCCCCCTGGGATGGATAGGCCAACAACAAGGCTGTAAACCAACAATATATTAAAGGCCTAATTGTCATGTTTCAGTTTGCAGGACTAGATGTTTGTTATGAAGAGTTCATGTCACAGCCACACTATCCTTTCAAATGCTGATAGATACCGTAATACAACACTGCAGCCCGCCTGGTTTTCAACCATCCAAAGTTCTCTCATGTCACTCTGCTCCTCCACACACTCCACTGGCTTCCAGTCGAAGCTCACATCCACTACAAGACCATGGTACTTATCTACGCAACAGCACTAGGAACTGCCACTTCAGGCTATGCTCAAGCCCTACACCTTAACCCAAGCACTCCGTTCTGCCAGCTCGGGTCTCTTGAATGCACTAACTGTAAGTCGCTCTGGATAAGAGCATCTGCTAAATTACTCAAATATAATAATATAATAATATAATGTACTAGTAAGCATCTACACTGTAATTAGACTGCAGCCTGCAAGCACCATGATGTAAATTGGTGACTCTAGTTGGGAAGGGAGGGACCACTTTTCATGACTAGACAAGAAAAAGGTACCTGTCCTTACCATACATTTGGTTTAATTTATTTGAGCTCTGCTACCACCTGGTGCTTGTTAGGCATACTTGTGCAACACCCTCTCCAGGTTGAAGTTACCCTGATATAGGATATACTTCTTCAAACCAAAATATGAACAAATAATAAAACACGTTTGATTTTGAATTGCTAAGAATTGTTTCATCTTATTTTTCGCCGATTATCAAAGACCTCTGCGATTATTCCGATAATTGTCTTCAGGCACAATACAAGGCCACGTGCAAGAGATTTGGAGGTCCTTACTATATCCTGTCGCACTAATGACGACCCCTCTGCTGTCAAACAAACACACAAAGGTATTTAAAACGCGATAAAACTGAATTGTTCCATTTAAACATGTGGCGAAATATTGTATTTAAACGATATGTTGTTTTAGATTTCGTTGAGGAGGAATAACATCGCATGTTAAAGTAGCACCAGTTAGTTAGTGAGCTAACGTTATCTAGTTTGCTTTTTGGCCAGCCTGTTACAGTTGCGTTCTAGTGTATTGGCACCCTTGTACGTCTATTTTAAATAATTCAATACGTCTTCAAATATAAATTAAAATAAAAACGTGTTCACACGTGTACTGTGGTAAGTTGCAGGTATTTTTACAAGGTAAAAACAGCCATTCAAATCGTGTTGAAAAGAGAACAGGATATTCTGCTTCATTATAACGTTACCACTGTGAACATGGCCAAGGGGAAAGAACTATCTGAGGATGTAAGGAATTTGATTATAACCAAACATGGACTTAAGCAAGGTTACAAGTCCATCTCCCGAGACCTTGGCATTGCTGTTTCCACAGTTCGTAATGTTATCAGGAAGCATGCTGTCCATGGAGTTGTAGTCAACCTCCCAGGACGTGGTCGCAAGAAGAATCTGGTTCCACCGGGTGAAAAAGAGAGAACTTGCAAGAAGAATCTGGTTCCACCGGTTGAAAAAGCAGTTCGTTCTGCACCTATCCAAAATAAAATGACATCTGTTTGTGATGCCACCATTGAAGACAAGGAAAATGGTTCCGAGTCGACGGAGTCTCAGGTATGTGCTTTAGAACGACTAACCGTTGTAGGTTATCTAGCTAGGCTGGCTAACACATTTAAAACAAGTCTTGCAATCTGAAATTGCAAACAAGTAACGAGCTAGATTCACACCTTAACTTGTAGGCTAGACAGTGAGTAGAGCAAGAATCTAAGGACAATAGAAGCGATGAGGGAAGTCGGAGGAAGATATTTTGGGGAGTCCAAAGCCAGAGAGAAACAACAGGGGGGGACTTTAACAGGGAGAGAGAGAGAGAGAGAACACACAGCTCCAGTTTAAGACCCAGAAAGAGTGAGGAGAGGTAAATGGATGTGGCCACATCTCACAACATTCATAATTTGCACAAGCACCTGAAGGTAAATGATGAGCCATTATGGTGTCTGGGTAATGTAGTGTTTCCCCATCACCTTGTTTCAGGACAAGGAACATCCACGGCTTCTCATCCCAGAGTTATGTCGTCTTTTCTACCAACTCGGCTGGGTTACTGGGACAGGAGGAGGGCTAAGTTTGAGACGTGGGTAAGTGCTCTGACTTTAATATTGTTGAATCATTTTTTTAAAATTCAAAACCTCATACGTGGAGAGAGAGAGAGAGAGAATAAATATATATGCATGCTAGCTAATGAACATTCATCTCCCCATTTTGTTGTATCTAGAGATCAGATCTACATTGCCCCGTCTGGAGTGCAGAAGGAGAGACTACAGGTGAGCAGGGCTGGTGTTTTGCCTTCATATCATCATAGAGACTACAGGTGAGCAGGGCTGGTGTTTTGCCTTCATATCATCATAGAGACTACAGGTGAGCAGGGCTGGTGTTTTGCCTTCATATCATCATAGAGACTACAGGTGAGCAGGGCTGGTGTTTTGCCTTCATATCATCAGAGAGACTACAGGTGAGCAGGGCTGGTGTTTTGCCTTCATATCATCATAGAGACTACAGGTGAGCAGCCTTCATATCATCATAGAGACTACAGGTGAGCAGGGCTGGTGTTTTACCTTCATATCATCATAGAGACTACAGGTGAGCAGGGCTGGTGTTTTGCCTTCATATCATCATAGAGACTACAGGTGAGCAGGGCTGGTGTTTTGCCTTCATATCATCATAGAGACTACAGGTGTGCAGGGCTGGTGTTTTGCCTTCATATCATCAGAGCCAACTTGGACTACTTAGTTTGACAGTTTCTGGAGATATGTTTTTTGTGTGTGTGTTGCACCCTGTAGCCAGATGACATGTTTGTCTGTGATGTGGAGGAGAGAGACATCAGCTCCCCACCCCCCTGGAAGAACCTGAAGAAGAGCCAGTGCACCCCTCTGTTCATGAATGCCTTCACTATGAGAGGTGAGCTCTCTGTTCATGAATCATACACTATGAGAGGTGACTTCTCTCTGTCCATGATTGATACACTGAGAGGTGAGCTCTCTCTGTTAATGAATGATACACTATGAGGGGTGAGCTCTCTCTGTTAATGAGTGATAGTCTATGAGGGGTGAGCTGTACACAGACCCACGAATAGGCCAACATGCTAACTGTCTCCCTCCTGTTCCTCAGCGGCGCAGGCCGTCATCCACACCCACTCCAAGGCTGCCGTCATGGCAACTCTGTTTTATCCTGGCAAGGAGTTCCGCATAACTCACCAGGAGATGATAAAGGGAATCCGCAAGGGCACCTCCAAAACCAACTACAGGTGGGCACATGGCTAGGACACCTCCAGAACCAACTACAGGTGGGCACATGGCTAGGACACCTCCAAAACCAACTACAGGTAGGCACATGGCTAGGACACCTCCAGCACCAACTACAGGTAGGCACATGGCTAGGGCACCTCCAGAACCAACTACAGGTAGGCACATGGCTAGGACACCTCCAGCACCAACTACAGGTAGGCACATGGCTAGGGCACCTCCAGAACCAACTACAGGTAGGCACATGGCTAGGACACCTCCAGCACCAACTACAGGTAGGCACATGGCTAGGGCACCTCCAGAACCAACTACAGGTAGGCACATGGCTAGGACACCTCCAGCACCAACTACAGGTAGGCACATGGCTAGGGCACCTCCAGAACCAACTACAGGTAGGCACATGGCTAGGACACATCCAGCACCAACTACGGGTGGGCACATGGCAGGGACACCTCCAGAACCAACTACAGGTAGGCACATGGCTAGGACACCTCCAGAACCAACTACAGGTAGGCACATGGCTAGGACACCTCCAGCACCAACTACAGGTGGGCACATGGCTAGGACACCTACAGCACCAACTACAGGTAGGCACATGGCTAGGACACCTCCAGAACCAACTACAGGTAGGCACATGGCTAGGACACCTCCAGAACCAACTACAGGTGGGCACATGGCTAGGACACCTACAGCACCAACTACAGGTAGGCACATGGCTAGGACACCTCCAGCACCAACTACAGGTGGGCACATGGATAGGACACCTCCAGCACCAGGTAGGCACATGGCTAGGACTCCTCCAGCACCAACTACGGGTGGGCACGTGGCTAGGACACATCCAGCACCAACTACGGGTGGGCACATGGCAGGGACACCTCCAGCACCAACTAGGGGAGGGCATGTGTAAGGGACACCTCCAGCACCAACTACGGGTCGGCACATGGCTAGGACACCTCCAGCACCAACTATGGGTCGGCACATGGCAGGGACACCTCCAGCACCAACTAGGGGAGGGCATGTGTAAGGGACACCTCCAGCACCAACTACGGGTCGGCACGTGGCTAGGACACCTCCAGCACCAACTACGGGTCGGCACGTGGCTAGGATACCTCCAGCACCAACTAGGGGAGGGCATGTGTAAGGGACACCTCCAGCACCAACTACGGGTCGGCACATGGCTAGGACACCTCCAGCACCAACTACGGGTCGGCACGTGGCTAGGACACCTCCGGCACCAACTACGGGTCGGCACGTGGCTAGGACACCTCCGGCACCAACTACGGGTCGGCACGTGGCTAGGACACCTCCGGCACCAACTACGGGTCGGCACGTGGCTAGGACACCTCCAGCACCAACTACGGGTCGGCACGTGGCTAAGACACCTCCAGCACCAACTACTGGTCGGCACGTGGCTAGGACACCTCCGGCACCAACTACGGGTGGGCACGTGGAGAGGACACCTCCGGCACCAACTACTGGTGGGCACGTGGAGATGACACATCCGGCACCAACTACAGGTAGGCACATGGCTAGGATACCTCCAGCACCAACTACAGGTAGGCACATGGCTAGGACACCTCCAGCGCCAGGTAGGCACATGGCTAGGACACCTCCAGCACCAACTACGGGTGGGCACATGGCTAGGACACATCCAGCACCAACTACGGGTGGGCACGTGGAGATGACACATCCGGCACCAACTGCGGGTAGGCACATGGCTAGGACACCTCCAGCACCAACTACGGGTGGGCACATGGCTAGGACACCTCCAGCACCAACTACGGGTGGGCACATGGCTAGGACACCTCCAGCACCAACTACGGGTAGGCACATGGCTAGGACACCTCCAGCACCAACTACGGGTGGGCACATGGCTAGGACACCTCCAGCACCAACTACGGGTCGGTACGTGGTGAGGACACCTCCAGCACCAACTACAGGTGGGCAGGTTGTGAGGACACCTACCTCCAGCACCAACTACAGGTGGGCACGTGGCTAGGACACCTCCAGCACCAACTACGGGTGGGCAGGTTGCGAGGACACCTACCTCCAGCACCAACTACGGGCGGGCAGGTTGCGAGGACACCTACCTCCAGCACCAACTACGGGCGGGCAGGTTGTGAGGACACCTACCTCCAGCACCAACTACAGGTGGGCACATGGCTAGGACACCTACAGCACCAACTACAGGTAGGCACATGGCTAGGACACCTCCAGAACCAACTACAGGTAGGCACATGGCTAGGACACCTCCAGAACCAACTACAGGTGGGCACATGGCTAGGACACCTACAGCACCAACTACAGGTAGGCACATGGCTAGGACACCTCCAGCACCAACTACAGGTGGGCACATGGATAGGACACCTCCAGCACCAGGTAGGCACATGGCTAGGACTCCTCCAGCACCAACTACGGGTGGGCACGTGGCTAGGACACATCCAGCACCAACTACGGGTGGGCACATGGCAGGGACACCTCCAGCACCAACTAGGGGAGGGCATGTGTAAGGGACACCTCCAGCACCAACTACGGGTCGGCACATGGCTAGGACACCTCCAGCACCAACTATGGGTCGGCACATGGCAGGGACACCTCCAGCACCAACTAGGGGAGGGCATGTGTAAGGGACACCTCCAGCACCAACTACGGGTCGGCACGTGGCTAGGACACCTCCAGCACCAACTACGGGTCGGCACGTGGCTAGGATACCTCCAGCACCAACTAGGGGAGGGCATGTGTAAGGGACACCTCCAGCACCAACTACGGGTCGGCACATGGCTAGGACACCTCCAGCACCAACTACGGGTCGGCACGTGGCTAGGACACCTCCGGCACCAACTACGGGTCGGCACGTGGCTAGGACACCTCCGGCACCAACTACGGGTCGGCACGTGGCTAGGACACCTCCGGCACCAACTACGGGTCGGCACGTGGCTAGGACACCTCCAGCACCAACTACGGGTCGGCACGTGGCTAAGACACCTCCAGCACCAACTACTGGTCGGCACGTGGCTAGGACACCTCCGGCACCAACTACGGGTGGGCACGTGGAGAGGACACCTCCGGCACCAACTACTGGTGGGCACGTGGAGATGACACATCCGGCACCAACTACAGGTAGGCACATGGCTAGGATACCTCCAGCACCAACTACAGGTAGGCACATGGCTAGGACACCTCCAGCGCCAGGTAGGCACATGGCTAGGACACCTCCAGCACCAACTACGGGTGGGCACATGGCTAGGACACATCCAGCACCAACTACGGGTGGGCACGTGGAGATGACACATCCGGCACCAACTGCGGGTAGGCACATGGCTAGGACACCTCCAGCACCAACTACGGGTGGGCACATGGCTAGGACACCTCCAGCACCAACTACGGGTGGGCACATGGCTAGGACACCTCCAGCACCAACTACGGGTAGGCACATGGCTAGGACACCTCCAGCACCAACTACGGGTGGGCACATGGCTAGGACACCTCCAGCACCAACTACGGGTCGGTACGTGGTGAGGACACCTCCAGCACCAACTACAGGTGGGCAGGTTGTGAGGACACCTACCTCCAGCACCAACTACAGGTGGGCACGTGGCTAGGACACCTCCAGCACCAACTACGGGTGGGCAGGTTGCGAGGACACCTACCTCCAGCACCAACTACGGGCGGGCAGGTTGCGAGGACACCTACCTCCAGCACCAACTACGGGCGGGCAGGTTGTGAGGACACCTACCTCCAGCACCAACTACAGGTGGGCACGTGGCTAGGACACCTCCAGGCAGGCAGGTTGCGAGGACACCTCCAGCACCAACTACGAGCTGGGCCCTGGCGAGGGCACCTCCAGCGCCAACGACGGCCGTATAAGTGCTCAATGGGAAAGGGGATTTCCTAGTCAGTTGTCCAACTGAATGTATTCAACTGAAATATGTCTTCCACATTTAACCCAACCCCTCTGAATCAGATGTGCGGGGGGCTGCCTTAATCAACATCCACATCTTCAGTGCCCAGGGAACAGTGGGTTAACTGCCTTGTTCAGGGGCAGAACGACAGATTTTTACCTTGTCAGCTCAGGGATTCGATCCAGCAATCTTACGGTTACTGGCCCAACACTCTAATCACTAAGCTACCTGCCAATGTGCTACAGTGTGAATGTCTGCACTGAAACAGTCCAGCCCTGGCAGTTTATGGAAATGAATGTGGGAATCCAGATGTTACCTTGTAACTCCTGTCAATTCTGGCACATTTTCATCCAGGGGAAGCTGACACTTGATTTTAGATAGTGGCCTTATTGACTATGCATTCTGCTCACACACTGACGTTGACATGTGTGTCTGTAGATATGATGAAACCCTGGTGGTCCCCATCATTGAGAACACCCCGGAGGAGCGGGACCTGAAGGAGCGCATGGCGCTGGCCATGGAGCAGTACCCAGACTCCTGTGCGGTCCTCGTCCGGCGCCACGGCGTCTACGTGTGGGGGGAGTCCTGGGAGAAAGCCAAGACCATGTGAGTTAATGAATAATTATGAAGTGTAACAATGTTTTATAGAAGTGTATAACTAATAATTATAAATAGTCTAAAAGTAAAAGTTTGTAGAAGTATTACTGTGAATGTGTCATTTAGACTGAATGTATCACTGTTTTAAATGCATCATTGGTGCTTTCTAGAGGTTTGTGTGGTAGTGGGTTATCCACGTGTCTTGTTCCAGGTGTGAATGTTATGACTACCTATTTGACATCGCCGTCCAAATGAAGCAGAGTGGAATGGATCCTTCAGCACCACCCGTTGAAGAGAACCATTACTACGATGTCCAACCATCCCAATAAATGGAGGCAAACAATCAGGGCCTAAAATGAACGCCTGCCAAATGTGGATTTTTTTTTTCCCCCAGCCATGTCGCCGGGTGGTCAGGACTTCACAGTGCAAGTATTTCACTCGCATTTGTGAATATAAAAAGTCAAGTTTGATCACATTTACAGTGACATATATGCTGCACTAGCTGTTTTCAAAATATTTCTGCCGTTTTTGTTTCATAGCTGGTAATATATAGCCTATTCCACCTCGCTCTGCAACACAGCCTGGCTGGGGGACTGTGCGCACGTGAAGAGCTGAGTGAAAGATTACATTTTTAGAAGCGCTGTGCACAGGCATAAAAGTTGGTCTAATTTACTTGAAAAGAAAGTCTACTGAAGTGAAACCCTGTCCTTGTATTTTTTTGGCTATTTACATTGTTTTGTTCACAAACTAGGTTGTTTTTCTGTGTTTGAGTTTCAACTGCTTGGGAAGAGAAGGCCACGCTTCTACTAGTCAATCTCACAGGCAGAAACAATACTGATTTGCGTTGCCATGGTAACCTCCCTCCCTTAAAGGTGGGACATTTTTGTCTGATATTTTGGTTAAAAATTTAATTAATATACCAATTTTACTTCTTACTAGTAATACACTTGTTTTAGAAACATTACAAAGCATGCTCATCTGTTGGTTTTGTTGTAATTTTTGTGGAAAATATTCTGGCTGGTAAAAAAAATCTGAGTGGCTGGTAGATTTAAAATAAAAATAAAAAATATTCCTGCCACAGTGGCTTTTGTACCAGAAACTACATTTTATGACCTGCAAACAATCATTAGAAATGTCTAGAGTATATTAAAATACATATCTACAGTAATAGTAGAATGATGTTATACAATATTTTACCCCCAAAACCTCTTATTGGTCCTTAAAAGACAGACTGGCTGTTGTCAAATTGACAGGGCCTGAGCCACACACTAACCCATTGTGCTACAGCCGCAGACTTTATTTGACGAGATTTGCTGGCCTCACAAATATGACGTGTAGCTCCTTTTTAAAAATTCCTTGTGGGATAAGTTAATCTCTTTTTAAAGATGATGCTTTCCACAATAACGCCAGTTGTATTGGCCTCTCGTATTGACATGTGCAGTTGTAGAGCAACATGAGGAGCCTGTCTCATGTTGAAATGGGTGTCAA
The DNA here is from genome assembly GCF_013265735.2 of Oncorhynchus mykiss. Taxonomy (NCBI): domain Eukaryota; kingdom Metazoa; phylum Chordata; class Actinopteri; order Salmoniformes; family Salmonidae; genus Oncorhynchus; species Oncorhynchus mykiss. Next base: position 89,982,084 of record NC_048570.1, read on the forward strand.
AGAAACATTTGAGCTGTTAAAGGTGACTGTGGTCTTACTCTGACCAGACAGTCTGTATCACTACCATCTGAACTATTAGAAGATGGTTAAGTGTCTATTCTCTCTCTTGAGCATTCAATGTAATCTGAAAGAATTAGACATATAGGTGGGGGGGGGGGGTTGGTGTGTCATATCACGCAAACGCCTGTCTGCACTTAGAATTCAAATTTAGCGGGAGTCAACTAGGGTTATTGTCTTGCATACTGCAAATCAAACAGCCTGACAGATGTGGATTGTTCACATGCAAACAGACCTTTCACATAATATAGCAAAACATGAATCATGTCTGATCAATAAGGATGTTAAAGTGTGCAAATCTTTTTTTTATTTTTTTTTATATGAAATTGAAATGTGTGCTGGGATTGGTTAATACTTGCTCTGAGACACAGATAGTTGCATAGAAGATAGTTTGTGCGGGAGTCTTCCAATTCAGCCCTCTGTCTTCCTGGATTTGTCTTCCTTCCTTTATCCAATGGGTTCTACCAGTCCAGTGCATGGTCGCTGTCCACGTTCATGTTGTGCAGAACCTCCAATTCCAGGATTTTGGTTCTGCCGTGGTCCATGGTGCTGAATCTCAGATCACTGCTGTGTCCTTGTTTGTCTAGATCTAGCATTCTGTATGTTTTATTAAGTACTGGGATTTTATTAAGAGCGATTTACTGAGGGTAACCAACCTCTGCTTGACTGTTCAGCATAGCAGGTAAATGTTAGTTTCACCCGAATTAGAAGTGTTGATACCCTCTCCCTGATTTTTGTTGGGGAAAAATCATGTATTTGTCTTAGACAGTGCCTTCAGAAAGTATTCATACCCTAGAAGTAGAAGGCAAGGTGATCCAATCTCACTTCTGCTGTTTTTGTCTAGGGAGACCCTGGCCCAGGCAATTCGACAATCCAAAAATTACACCAATATCTCAAATCTACGGATCATAGCATATCATTATACGCCGACGATATCTTTATCTAGACAGTGTATCCTAATTCCTCCCAAGAGCTTTGAAGATCATAGACAAATTCAGCTCCATCTCAACTAAATAAATCTAACCAAATCTGCCCTACTGCCTCTGTCAACCCTGAGGGAAGACTCCATCTCTACCAATTGAATCCCAGTTGAAATCCATAATGTGGTTTAAAAGTGTGTATTTTTAATTGAAACGTTATTTAACTAGGCAAGTCAATTAAGAACAAATTCTTATTTACAATGACGGCCAAACCCGGACCACGCTGTGCGCCGCCCTATGGGACTCTCAATCATGGCTGGGTGTGATACAGCATGGAATCGAACCAGGAACTCTAGTGATGCCTCTTGCACTGAGATGCATTGCCTTAGACAGCTGCGCCACTCAGGAGCCATATATATATATATAAGAGCAAGGTAAGTGAGCCCGGTTAAAAATGAACAAACATACAAAGAGGGGAAGAGCGAGGACTATCCGTATCAAACTTTAAATTGTATTTCCAGACACAAGCATTTCACCCCATCATAAATTGGTTTAGACATGATTATTCTGCACCCTGGCTGAGTATAGTGAGAAATATGGTGTCTCCTATTGCCCTGGAAGAGGTGGTCTCCACTGATATATCCCTTAACCAATGTAATATGGAGTCTCCTATTGCCCTGGAAGAACATTGTTACTGGGAATCAAAATGTCATGCCATGTGATCTGGCGGGTGGCCTTTTGCACCCCCCTCCCCAATGGTCCAAATGTGGAATCCGTACCCCTTGCCGAAATCATGGACAGTAATGGTTTGAGAACATTCCAGGATTTAAAAGACATACTGTACACATTACCAGGCAAATTGTTTATTTTTTCTATATTTACAACGTAGGTCAGCAATGCTGGCCTAGAGTCCCTTGGGAAATACAATTTGCAAACCATCCAATGATGTGATTTATAAATAAATGATCTGGGCTCCCAAAGAAAAGATCTCCCTTTTGGAAAGCTCTTATTCTGAGCTAGCCATTAAAGTATGGTACACAGATCTTATTGAATCTGAACAACCATTTAACTGGAACAGAATATGTAAAAATATGATCTTGGCATCCCATAATCCGAACCATCAATGTATACACTTATACAGACTGTATTTGACACCAAAAAAACGTTTTTTTGATGAAATTGGCCAGAACTTTCAACTATTCACTGTGTCCCCTAAATCAGGTAGACACATTCCTCCATATGATGTGGGACAGCCCTGCAGTTAAATGCTTTTGGGGCAAAGTGATTCAATTAATTTTCATGTACATGAATGTAAATATTCCAATGCTTTGCATCTGTTACTTAACGATAATAGCTCCTTGAATCAATTAATCAGAGACGATTACTGCTGACTCTTAGATGGCAATCACCTGACTCCCAATTCGCCAAGGGCTACAGTTACTATTAGCAGTTACTACATTTATAATTAGCGACAGCAGGAATACATGGTGCAAATCAGGGAACAATTGAGACCTGGACAAATATACTTGACTCTGTAAAGAATCATCTCAGATCCAGACCAACGCATAGAAATAAACCATTCATAAAAGCCCAACAAGCCTACAAACAATATATGTAGTACCATCAGAGTATTCACACCCCTTGACTTAATCCACATTTTATTGTTACAGCCTGAATTCAGAATGGATTAAATATATCTACACAAAATACTCCATAACGACAAAGTGAAAACATGTTTTTAGAAATCTTAGTACATTTACAGTATGTAAATTAAATCTGTGTTTCATTTTCAATAAGTATTCACACCCCTGAGTCAATACTTTGTAGAAGCACCTTTGGTGGCTATTACAGCTATGAGTCATCTTGGGTTTGTCTGGATCAGCTTTGAGTCATCTTGTGTTTGTCTGTATCAGCTTTGAGTTGTCTTAGGGATGTCTGGATCTGCTTTTGGTCGTCTTGGGGATGTCTGGATCAGCTTTGCACATCTGGATTTGGGTATTTTCTCCCATTCTTCCTTGCAGATTTGTTCAATCTCTGTTATGTTAGATGGGGATTGGCCTTGAAGAGCAATCTTCAAGTTTTTCCACAGATTTTCCATGGGGATTCAAGTCTGGGCTTTGGCTGGGCCACTAAAGGACTTTCACATTCTTGTTCTGAATCCATTCTAGCATTGCTTTGACTGTATGCTTGGGGTCGTTATCCTGTTGGAATGTGAATCTTGTTCTCATCAATGTTTTGCTTGTATGTGGTTCCATTCATTGTCCCCTCTATCCTTACCAGACTCTGTGTCCCTGCAGCTGGAAAGCATCCTCATAGCATGATGCTGCCACCACCATACTTCATGGTAGGGATGGGTTGATGAGCTGTGCCTGATTTTCTCCAGACACAGCGTTTTGCATTCAGGCCAAAGAGTTCATTTTTTTAGTTTTTGCTCTGAATCTTTCACATGTTTTTTTGTAAACTCCAGGCGTGCTGTCATGTGCCTTTTCTCTGGAGTGGCTTCCATCTGGCCACTCTCTGGGTAGTTCCATATTTTGTTTCCATTTACCAATGATGGAGACCACTGTGCTCTTGGAAACTTTCAACACTCTAGAAGTGTTTTCTAAATCATGTCCAAACAATTGAATTGGCCACAGGTGGACTCCAATCAAGTTGTAGTGACATCTCAAGGATAATCAAAGGAAATTGGGTGCACCTGAGCTCAATTTGGAGTGGCATATTTTCCACGTTTTGTTGTTACAGCCTGAATTCTACACACAATACCCCATAATGACAAAGTGAAAACATGTTTTCAGATATTTTAGCAAATATATTGAAAATGAAATACAGAAATATCTCATTTACATAAGTATTCACACCCCTGAGACAATACACCTTTGGCGCTCTAAGAGCGTTGCACACCTGGATTGTACAATATTTGCAAGTTGGTTGTTCATCATTGCTAGTCAGCCATTTTCAAGTCTTGACATAGATTTTCAAGCTGATTTAAGTCATAACTGTAACTCAGCCACTCAGGAATATTCAATGTGGTCTTGGAAAGCAACTCCAGTGTATATTTGGCCTTGTGTTTTAGGTTATTGTCCTGCTGAAAGGTGAATTTGTCTCCCAGTGTCTGTTGAAAGCAGACTGAACCAGGTTTACTTTAAGGATTTTGCCAGTGTTTAGCTCCATTCTGTTTCTTTTTATCATTAAAAAAACCCCTCCTTGTCCTTGCATACCCATAACATGATGCAGCCACCACTATGATTGAAAATATGAAGAGAGGCGCTCAGTGATGTGTTGGATTTGCTCCAAACATAATGCTTTGTATTCAGGACAAAATTCCTTTGCCAATTGTTTTGTCAGCTTTACTTTTAGTGACTTATTGGAAACCAGAAGCATGTTTTGGAAAATTTTTATATCTTCCTTCATTTCACACTGTCATTTAGGTTAATATAGTGGAGTAACTACAATGTTATTGATTCATCCTCAGTGTTCTCCTACCACAGCCATTCAACTCTGTAACTGTTTTAAAGTCACCATTGGCATCTTTGTGAAATCCCTGAGCGTTTTCCTTCCTCTCCGGTAATTGAGTTAGGAAGTACGCCTGTATCTTTGTAGTGACTGGGTGTATTGATAGACCATCCAAAGTGTAATTAATAACTTCACCATGCTCAAAGGGATTTTCAATGTCTGTTTTTTTGTTGTTGTTGTTGACCAATCTACCAATAGGTGATCTTCTTTGCTAGGCATTGGAAAACCTCCCTGGTCTTTGTGGTTAAATCTGTGTTTGAAATTCACTGAGCGACCTTATAGATAATTGCATGTGAGGGGTACAGAGATGAGGTAGTTATTTTAAAATCTGGTTAAGTGTGCCTTGAATTCTAATAAATCCCTGACAGTGTCACCAGCAAAGCACCCCAACACCATGATGTCCTGATTCACGCAGTCTCCTCTGAACAGTTGATGTGGAGATGTATCTGTTACTTGAACTCTGTGAAGCATTTATTTAGGCTACAATCTGAGGCGCTGTTAACTCTAATGAACATATCCTCTGCAGCAGAGGTAACTCTGGGTCTTCCTTTCCTGTGGTGGTCCTAATGAGAGCCACTTTCATCATAGCGATTGATGGTTTTTGCGAGTGCACTTGAAGAAACTTTCAAAGTTCTTGAAATGTTCCATTGACTGACCTTGATATCTTAAAGTCGATGATGGACTGTTGTTTCTCTTTGTTTATTTGAGCTGTTCTTGCCATAATATGGACTTGGTCTTTTTCCAAACAGGGCTACCTTCTGTATACCAACCGTACTTTGTCACAACACAACTGATTGGCTCAAACGCATTAATTGAAATGCATTCCAGGTGACTCACCTCATGAAGGTGGTTGAGAGAATGCCAAAAGTGTGCAAAGCTGTCATCAAGGCAAAGGGTGACTACTTTGAAGAATCTCAAATAAAATATATTTTGATTTGTTTAACACTTTTTTGGTTACTACATGATTCCATGTGTTATTTCATAGTTTCGATGTCTCCACTATCATTCTACAATGTATAAAATAGTATAAATAAATAAAAATACTTGAATGGGTAGGTGTGTCCACACTTTTGACTGGTGCTGGATATCAGACCAGGTTTTGTTCTACAGTAAGTAGGGATATAGAATGTGTCTAAATTGACAATGAGATAAAGTACAGCCTTGATATTCTTCTGAGGATATGCTTCTGCCAGCCTGGAATCATTATTTATTTAGACTAGAGAGAATCTGGTTTCTCCTCTGCATTAGACTTTCAACACTAGCCTGATATGTTTTAGAAGTTAGTTTTAGTTTGCTCCACAGAACGTGTAGATCAGGACTGTTTTGATCTACGCTAACTGATCTCCTACCAGATCTCCCAGGTGATAAATGAAACATTACACACGCGCCCAACACACAGGGCTGACTGTCAGTCAACCTCACAGCCAGTCGTCTCCTGAGGACACTCCCCTGTGTAGTGGCAAAATGGAAATCCCAGCGCTCCTGCCAGCGCTGCTTCCTTTCATTTCCATCATGGAATTCCACCCTGGCTAGCGTGTGCCACGCCGCCTCCAGTAACATCAGACAGACGGTGGATCCCACCTCTGTGGGCGCCGCCACTCTCCTGCTCTCATCCCTGTTCATCATCATCACACCAGCGGGGAGTTCTTACAAGATGCTTCTCCATGAGCCCTACTGACTTCCCTCGTCTTGTCTGCTGTGTGTGCTGAAAATATACCACTGCATTCAGAAGACCCCCCCCTGTGTTGCTTAGCTAATGCTGTTAGAAATACAGATTGTGACGGGCACGTCACTGTTTGATAATTGTGAAGAAATTCCTGTTTTGACAATGTATTACACAAATGGATTTGATAGCAATCCTTTAGTCAGATTTTTTTATTTTTTTAAATGTCTATACAGTATGTCCATGTCCACTGCAAGAGCTACTCCGTCTTGAAAGACCATAAACAGAGTTTGAGTGAAACAGTATATTTTTTAGAATATGGAAAAGGCTGAATTGTTTGTCTGTCTTGGGCTCTTTGAACATGTGTGTTACAGGAGCTGAATACATTGTGGATCACCTACAGGAGGGGGTAACCTCAGTTCAGTGCTTTGTGGATCACCTACAGGAGGGGGTAACCTCAGTTCAGTGCTTTGTGGATCACCTACAGGAGGGGTTAACCTCAGTTCAGTGCTTTGTGGGTCACCTACAGGAGGGGGTAACCTCAGTTCAGTGCTTTGTGGATCACCTACAGGAGGGGGTAACCTCAGTTCAGTGCTTTGTGGATCACCTACAGGAGGGGGTAACCTCAGTTCAGTGCTTTGTGGATCACCTACAGGAGGGGGTAACCTCAGTTCAGTGCTTTGTGGGTCACCTACAGGAGGGGGTAACCTCAGTTCAGTGCTTTGTGGATCACCTACAGGAGGGGGTAACCTCAGTTCAGTGCTTTGTGGGTCACCTACAGGAGGGGGTAACCTCAGTTCAGTGCTTTGTGGGTCACCTACAGGAGGGGGTAACCTCAGTTCAGTGCTTTGTGGGTCACCTACAGGAGGGGGTAACCTCAGTTCAGTGCTTTGTGGGTCACCTACAGGAGGGGGTAACCTCAGTTCAGTGCTTTGTGGGTCACCTACAGGAGGGGGTAACCTCAGTTCAGTGCTTTGTGGATCACCTACAGGAGGGGTTAACCTCAGTTCAGTGCTTTGTGGATCACCTACAGGAGGGGTTAACCTCAGTTCAGTGCTTTGTGGATCACCTACAGGAGGGGTTAACCTCAGTTCAGTGCTTTGTGGATCACCTACAGGAGGGGATAACCTCAACTTTTGTGCTTTGCAAGAGTTGTGTTCAAAGAACTGAACTTAACTAATTGGGTTTGACTTTCATTTGTCATTCGTGTGCATTTTCTTCCTGCTTAGGGTCCTGAGCTATACAGCCAACCAAATATTATCTCACTGTGCAATTATCAGCAGCACACATAAAACACACATCAGACAGTTTGAAGTCTGTGATGGAACTAAACCAAACCAAATATTAATCACACTTGGCAAAATTAGCAAGCACAGGAATAATATGAATAAGTAATGATTTTAGGATAATGGTTTTGCTGACAAACATACAACAAATACGTTTTCTTTGGCAATCATGTTTCTCTCAGATCTAGGAGCACAGGGAAGCCGTTAGCAGTCACTGTGAAGCATGTTTCCTTCAGACCTAGGAGCACAGGGAAGCAGTTAGCAGTCACTGTGAAGCATGTTTCCTTCAGACCTAGGAGCACAGGGAAGCAGTTAGCAGTCACTGTGAAGCATGTTTCCTTCAGACCTAGGAGCACAGGGAAGCAGTTAGCAGTCACTGTGAAGCATGTTTCCTTCAGACCTAGGAGCACAGGGAAGCAGTTAGCAGTCACTGTGAAGCATGTTTCCTTCAGACCTAGGAGCACAGGGAAGCCGTTAGCAGTCACTGTGAAGCATGTTTCCTTCAGACCTAGGAGCACAGGGAAGCCTTTATTTGTGATATAAGATACTTCTACAGAAAAGTACTTTCTCTGCCAGCTTTTCCCCAGTGTCATCAGCCTCCATCCTCCTCATAGACAAAAGAGAAAGGCTGGATAAATGCACTGACCAAATTAATATGCAGAGTAATCAGTATAGCCTCTAGCGGGGTGCATACTGCCATATCAACCAAGGAAATCAGGCCTTCTCTTGATGAGCTGTCTGCATAGACCAGGGGTGTCAAACAAATTTTCTCCACAGGAGCGCAATCGTTCTTCCCCGAGGTCCGGTGGACCGCATTTAAAATGTTATATTTCCTCGCTGTCAAAAACATAAAATAAAAATGTATTCTCCCTGACTGTCTAGCTTTCGTTTCTATGACTGTTAGCAAGCTGGACAGAGTGAAGAGGCTATAAATATAGGTATATTATGATTTCTACAACATTGTTCCGCAGGCTGGATTGAATGAGCCTTGAGTTTGACACCTGGCATAGACTATCCCTTGGCTAATGATGAGCAGACTGCATAGACTATCCCTTGGCTAATGATGAGCAGATTGCATAGACTATCCCTTGGCTAATGATGAGCAGACTGCATAGACTATCCCTTGGCTAATGATGAGCAGATTGCACAGACTATCCCTTGGCTAATGATGAGCAGACTGCATAGACTATCCCTTGGATAATGATGAGCAGATTGCATAGACTATCCCTTGGCTAATGATGAGCAGACTGCATAGACTATCCCTCGGCTAATGATGAGCAGATTGCATAGACTATCCCTTGGCTAATGATGAGCAGACTGCATAGACTATCCCTTGGCTAATGATGAGCAGCTTGCACAGACTATCCCTTGGCTAATGATGAGCAGATTGCATAGACTATCCCTTGGCTAATGATGAGCAGACTGCATAGACTATCCCTTGGCTAATGATGAGCAGACTGCATAGACTATCCCTTGGATAATGATGGGCAGATTGCATAGACTATCCCTTGGCTAATGATGAGCAGACTGCATAGACTATCCCTTGGCTAATGATGAGCAGACTGCATAGACTATCCCTTGGCTAATGATGAGCAGACTGCATAGACTATCCCTTGGCTAATGATGGGCAGATTGCATAGACTATCCCTTGGATAATGATGAGCAGACTGCATAGACTATCCCTTGGCTAATGATGAGCAGACTGCATAGACTATCCCTTGGATAATGATGAGCAGACTGCATAGACTATCTCTTGGCTAATTATGAGCAGTCTGCATAGACTATCCCTTGGCTAAGGATGAACAGACTAAATAGACATCAGAGTCTCTGCCCATATCGTCTGGTTGCTTCCGGCGATGTACCAATGCTCCAGCTGTTGCCTAGTTTACGTTGCTCCAAGGTCTGGGATATCTGAGACTACTCCCCAGAGTAGACTACTGCCCAGAGGAGACTACTCCCCAGAGTAGACTACTGCCCAGAGGAGACAATCAATCAATAAAATGTATATATAAAGCCCTTTTTAAATCAGCCGATGTCACAAAGTGCTGTACAAAAACACAGCCTGAAAGCCCAAACAGCAAGCAGTGCAGATGTAGAAGCACGGTGGCTAGGAAAAACTCCCTAGAAAGGCGGGAACATAGGAAGAAACCTAGAGAGGAACCAGGCTCTGAGGGGTGGCCAGTCCTCTTCTGACGGTGCCGGGTGGAGACTATAATAGAACATGGCCAAGATGTTCAAACGTTCATAGATGACCAGCAGGGTCAGATAATAATAATCACAGTGGTTGTAGAGGGTGAAACAGGTCAGCACCTCGGGAGTAAATGTCAGTTGTCTTTTCATAGCCGATCATTCAGAGTTAGAGACAGCAGGTGCGGTAGAGAGCGATTCAAAAACAGCAGGTCTGGGACAGGTAGCACGTCCAATGAACAGGTCAGGGTTCCATAGCCGCAGGCAGAACAGTTGAAACTGGGCAGCAGCACGACCAAGTGGACTGGGGACAGCAAGGAGTCATCAGGACAGGTAGTCCTGAGGCATGGTCCTAGGGCTTAGGTCCTCCGAGAGAAAGAGAGAGAGAAAGAGAGATAAAGAGAGAGAGAGAATTAGAGGGAGCATACCTAAATTCACGTAGGACACAGGATTAGACAGGATAAATACTGCATATATAATAGACTACCCCTAGCCCCTCGACAAAAACTATTGCAGCATAAAAACTAGAGGCTGAGACAGGAGGGGTCGGGAGACACTATCCCCGACGATATCCCCAGACAGGGCCAAACAGGAAGGATAAAACCCCATCCACTTTGCCAAAGCACAGCCCCCACACCACCAGAGAGATATCTTCAACCACCAACCTACTACCCTGAGACAAGGCCGAGTATTGCCCACGAAGATCTCACCCACGGCACAAACCCGAGGGGGGCTCCAACCCGGACCGGAAGATCACGTCTGTGACTCAACCCACTCAAGTGACGCACCCTTCCTACTGCACAGAGGGAACCTTGGGTTGCTTCAGGAAAGACTGCTGTGTTGTCCTTCCTATGCAGCATGGATGCTGTCTGTTGATTTGTCTCTTAGTGTGTCTCTAGTCTGCCATAGCCTAATATAGTCTGTCATAGTCTGCCATAGTCTGATATAGTCTGATATAGTATGTCATAGTCTGATATAGTCTGCCATAGTCTAATATAGTCTGTCATAGCCTGCCATAGTCTTATATAGTCTGTCATAGTCTAATATAGTCTGCCATAGTCTGCCATAGTCTGATATAGTCTGTCATAGTCTAATATAGTCTGCCATAGTCTGATATAGTCTGTCATAGTCTGATATATTCTAATATAGTCTGTCATAGTCTAATATAGTCTGCCATAGTCTGATATAGTCTGATATAGTCTGATATAGTATGTCATAGTCTAATATAGTCTGTCATAGTCTGCCATAGTCTGATATAGTCTGATATAGTATGTCATAGTCTAATATAGTCTGTCATAGTCTGCCATAGTCTGATATAGTCTGATATAGTATGTCATAGTCTAATATAGTCTGTCATAGTCTGCCATAGTCTGATATAGTCTGATATAGTATGTCATAGTCTGATATAGTCTGCCATAGTCTAATATAGTCTGTCATAGTCTAATATAGTCTGCCATAGTCTGCCATAGTCTGATATAGTCTGTCATAGTCTGATATATTCTAATATAGTCTGTCATAGTCTAATATAGTCTGCCATAGTCTGATATAGTCTGATATAGTCTAATATAGTCTGTCATAGTCTAATATAGTCTGTCATAGTCTGCCATAGTCTGATATAGTCTGTCATAGTCTGATATAGTCTAATATAGTCTGTCATAGTCTCCCATAGTCTAATATAGTCTGTCATAGTCTGCCATAGTCTGATATGGTCTAATATAGTCTCTCATAGTCTAATATAGTCTGTCATAGTCTGCCATAGTCTGATATAGTCTAATATAGTCTGTCATAGTCTAATATAGTCTGTCATAGTCTAATATAGTCTGTCATAGTCTGATATAGTCTGCCATAGTCTAATATAGTCTGTCATAGTCTGCCATAGTCTAATATAGTCTGTCATATTCTGCCATAGTCTAATATAGTCTGTCAAAGTTTGATATAGTCTGATATAGTCTGCCATAGTCTAATATAGTCTGTCATAGTTTTAATATAGTCTGATATAGTCTGCCATAGTCTAATATAGTCTGTCATATTCTGATATAGTCTGATATATTATGTCATAGTCTGATATAGTCTGTCATAGTCTGATATAGGTCTGTCATAGTCTGATATAGTCTGTCATAGTCTGTCACAGTCTGATATAGTCTGTCACAGTCTGATATAGTCTGATATAGTCTGATATAGTCTGATATAGTCTGATATAGTCTGTCATAGTCTGATATAGTCTGTCATAGTCTGATATAGTCTGTCACAGTCTGATATAGTCTGTCACAGTCTGATATAGTCTGATATAGTCTGTCATAGTCTGATATAGTCTGTCATAGTCTGACATAGTCTGTCGTAGTTTGATATAGTCTGTCAGTCTGATATAGTCTGTTATAGTCTTTCATAATCTTTCATAGTCTGATATAGTCTGATATAGTCTGTCATAGTCTGATATAGTCTGATATAGTCTGGCATAGTCTGTCATAGTCTGTCATAGTATGGTATAGTCTGGTACAGCCTCTCATAGTTTGGCATAGTCTGTATAGTCATGCATAGTCTGCCATAGTCGGATATAGTCTGTCATAGTCTGGCATAATCTGGAATAGTCTGGCATAGTTTTGGCATAGTTTTGTCATAGTCTTGGCATAGTCTTGTCATAGTCTTGTCATAGTCTTGGAATAGTCTTTCATAGTCTGGCATAGTCTTGGCATAGTCTGTCATAGTCTTTCGTAGTCTTGGCATTGTCTTATCATAGTCTTGGCATAGTCTTTCATAGTCTTTCATAGTCTGGCATAGTCTTGGCATAGTCTTTCATAGTCTTTCAAAGTCTGGCATAGTCTTGGCAAAGTCTTGTCATAGTCTGGCATAGTCTTGTCATAGTCTGGCATAATCTTGTCATAGTCTTTTATAGCCTTGGCATAGTCTGGCATAGTCTGTCATAGTCTTTCATAGTCTGCCATAGTCTGATATAGTCTGTCACAGTCTGATATAGTCTGATATAGTTTGTCATAGTCTGATATAGTCTGTCATAGTCTGATATAGTCTGATATAGTCTGATATAGTCTGTCATAGTCTGATATAGTCTGGTACAGCCTCTCATAGTTATCATAGTCTGTCATAGTCATGCATAGTCTGCCATAGTCTGGTATAGCCTGTCAAAGTCTGGCATAGTCTGTCATAGTCTGGCATAGTCTGTCATAGTCATGCATAGTCTGCCATAGTCTGGTATAGTCTGTCATCGTCTGTCATAATCTGGAATAGTCTGGCATAGTTTTGTCATAGTTTTGTCATAGTCTTGGCATAGTCTTGTCTTAGTCTTTCATAGTCTGTCTTAGTCTTTCATAGTCTTGTCATAGTCTTCTCTTAGTCTTTCATAGTCTTTTCATAGTCTTGTCTTAGTCTTGTCATAGTCTTGTCTTAGTCTTTCATAGTCTGTCATAGTCTTTCATAGTCTTGTCATAGTCTTGTCTTAGTCTTTCATAGTCTTTCATAGTCTGGCATAGTCTTGTCATAGTCTTATCACAGTATTGTCTTAGTCTTGTCATAGTCTTGTCACAGTCTTGTCTTAGTCTTGTCATAGTCTTGTCATAGTCTTTCATAGTCTTTCATAGTCTTTCATAGTCTTGTCATAGTCTTATCATAGTCTTGGCATAGTCTTGTCTTAGTCTTTCAGAGTCTGGCATAGTCTGGCATAGTCTGGCACAGTCTTGTCATAGTCTTGGCATTGTCTTGTCATAGTCTTGGCATAGTCTTTCATAGTCTGTTATAGTCTTATCATAGTCTTGGCATAGTCTTGTCTTAGTCTTAGTCTTGGCATTGTCTTGTCATAGTCTTGGCATAGTCTTTCATAGTCTGTTATAGTCTTATCATAGTCTTGGCATAGTCTGGCATAGTCTGGCACAGTCTTGTCATAGTCTTGGCATTGTCTTGTCATAGTCTTGGCATAGTCTTTCATAGTCTGTTATAGTCTGTTATAGTCTTGTCTTAGTCTTGTCATAGTCTTGTCATAGTCTTGTCTTAGTCTTTCATAGTCTTTCATAGTCTTGCCATAGTCTTGTCTTAGTCTTTCATAGTCTTGTCATAGTCTTGTCTTAGTCTTTCATAGTCTGTCATAGTCTTGTCTTAGTCTTGTCATAGTCTTGTCTTAGTCTTTCATAGTCTTGTCATAGTCTTGTCTTAGTCTTTCATAGTCTGTCATAGTCTTTCATAGTCTGTCATAGTCTTGTCATAGTCTTGTCTTAGTCTTTCATAGTCTGTCATAGTCTGGCATAGTCTTGTCTTAGTCTTGTCTTAGTCTTTCATAGTCTGTCATAGTCTTGTCATAGTCTTGTCATAGTCTTGTCATAGTCTTGGCATAGTCTTGTCTTAGTCTTTCAGAGTCTGGCATAGTCTGGCATAGTCTTTCATTGTCTTGTCATATAATGGCATGGTGTATCTACTGTATAGTGGGCTATGATGTACCGTCGTGGCCAAAAGTTTTGAGAATGACACAAATATTACATTTTCAAAGTCTACTGCCTCAGTTTGTAAGATGCCAATTTGCATATACTCCAGAATGTTATGAAGAGTAATCAGATTATCATAATTGCTAAGTCCCTCTTTGCCATGCAAATGAACCGAATCCCCCAAAAACATTTCCACTGCATTTCAGCCCTGCCACAAAATGACTAACTGACATCATGTCAGTGATTATCTCGTTAACACAGGTGTGAGTGTTGACGAGGACAAGGCTGGAGATCACTCTGTCATGCTGATTCAGTTTGAATAACAGACTGGAAGCTTCAAAAGGAGGGTGGTGCTTGGAATCATTGTTCTTCCTCTGTCAACCATGGTTACCTGCAAGGAAACACGTGCCCTCATCATTGCTTTGCACAAAAAGGGCTTCACAGGCAAGGATATTGCTGCCGGTAAGATTGCACCTAAATCAACCATTTATCGGATCATCAAGAACTTCAAGTAGAGCAGTTCAATTGTTGTGAAGAAGGCTTCATGGCGCCCAAGAAAGTCCAGCAAGCACCAGGACCGTCTCCTAAAGTTGATTCAGCTGCAGGATCGGGGCACCACCAGCACAGAGCTTGCTCAGGAATTTGCAGCAGGCAGGTGTGAGTGCATCTGCACGTACAGTGAGGCGAAGACTTTTGGAGGATGGCTTGGTGTCAAGAAGGGCAGCAAAGAAGCCACTTTTCTACAGGAAAAACATCAGGGACAGACTGATTTTCTGCAAAAGGTACAGGGATTGGTCTGCTGAGGACTGGGGTAAAGTAATTTTCACTGATAAATCCCCTTTACGATTGTTTGGGGCATCTGGAAAAAAGCTTCTCCAGAGAAGACAAGTTGAGCGCTACCATCAGTCCTGTGTCATGCCAACAGTAAAGCATCCTGAGACCATTCATGTGTGGGGTTGCTTCTCAGCCAAGGGAGTGGGCTCACTCACAATTTTGTCTAAGAACACAGCCATGAATAAGGAATGGTACCATCACATCCTCCGAGAGCAACTTCTCCCAACCATCCAGGAACAGTTTGGTGACGAACAATGCCTTTTCCAGCATGATGGAGCACCTTGCCAAAAGGCAAAAGTGATAACTAAGTGGCTCGGGGAACAAAACATCGATATTTTGGGTCCATGGCCAGGAAACTCCCCAGACCTTAATCCCATTGAGAACTTGTGGTCAATCCTCAAGAGGCGGGTGGACAAACAAAAACCCACAAATTCTGACTCCAAGCATTGATTATGCAAGAATGGGCTGCCATCAGTCAGGATGTGGCCCAGAAGTTAATTGACAGCATGCCAGGGCGGATTGCAGAGGTCTTGAAAAAGAATGGTCAACACTGCAAATATTGACTCTTTGCATCAACTTCATGTAATTGACACTTATGAAATGCTTGTAATTACACCTCAGTATTCCATAGTAACATCTGACCAAAATATCTAAATAAACTGAAGCAGCAAACTTTGTGGAAATTAATATTTGTGTCATTCTCAAAACTTTTGGCCACAACTGTATCTACTGTATAGTAGGGGAGGGTATATCTACTGTATAGTAGGGTATGGTGTATCTACTGTATAGTAGGGGAGGGTATATCTACTGTATAGTAGGGTATGGTGTGTCTACTGTGTAGTAGGGTATGCTGTATCTACTGTATAGAAGGGCATGATGTATCTAGTGTATAGTAGGGTATGGTGTATCTACTGTATAGTAGGGTAAGGTGTCTCTACTGTATAGAAGGGTATGGTGTATCTACTGTATAGAAGGGTATGGTGTATTTACTGTATAGAAGGGTATGGTGTATCTACTGTATAGTAGGGTACGGTGTATCTACTGTATAGTAGGGTATGGTGTATCTACTGTATAGTAGGGTACGGTGTATCTACTGTATAGTAGGGTACGGTGTATCTACTGTATAGTTGTCATGTATTGTCATGTTGTGTCTTGTTTCTGTCCTTTCCCTTCACCCTGTCTCCCTCTGCTGGTCGTTATTAGGTTACCTTTTCTCCCCCTCTTTCCCCCAGCTGTTCCTTGTCTCCTCCTAACTACCTCGTCACCCCTTTTCCCACCTGTTCCCTTTTTCCCTCTGATTAGTCCTCTATATCTCTCTCTGTTTTTGTTCCTGTCTTTGTCGGATTCTTGTTTGTGTTTTTCATGCCTGAACCAGACTATCGTCATGTTTGCTGCAACCTTGTCCTGTCCTGTCGGAATCTGCCGGTCCATCTGAGCCTACCTATGTTTTGTTATTAAAGAAGTTCTGTTTACGTTAATTCGCTTTTGGGTCCTCATTCACGCACCGTAACAGAAGAATCCGACCAAGAATGGACCCAGCGACTTCGGATCCTCTCCACTCAGCCGTCGAGATCCAGGGAGCGATGCTAGGCAGACACGAGCAGGAATTGTCTGCTGCTCGACATGCCGTTGAGACCCTGGCCACCCAAGTCTCCAACCTCACAGAACAGGTTCACCATCTCCGCCTCGATCCACCGGCCACTTCCAGGGCTTTCGAATCTCCGGAGCCCAGAATCAATAACCCGCCGTGTTACTCTGGGGAGCCCACTGAATGCCGCTCGTTCCTCACCCAGTGTGATATTGTGTTTTCTCTCCAGCCCAACACTTACTCCAGGAGCACTGCTCGTGTCGCCTACGTCATATCTCTCCTTACTGGACGGGCTCGTGAGTGGGGCACGGCAATCTGGGAGGCAAGGGCTGAGTGTACTAACCAGTATCAGGACTTTAAGGAGGAGATGATACGGGTTTTTGATCGATCTGTTTTTGGGGAGGAGGCTTCCAGGGCCCTGTCTTCCCTATGTCAAGGTAATCGATCCATAACAGACTACTCTATTGAGTTTCGCACTCTTGCTGCCTCCAGTGGCTGGAACGAGCCGGCTTTGCTCGCTCGTTTTCTGGAGGGTCTCCGCGCAGAGGTAAAGGATGAGATTCTCTCCCGGGAGGTTCCTTCCAGCGTGGATTCCTTGATTGAACTCGCTATTCGCATTGAGCGACGGGTTGATCTTCGTCACCGAGCTCGTGGAAAGGAGCTCGCGTTCTCCGTTGCCCCCCTCTCCGCATCACTACCATCTTCCTCTGCCGGCTCGGGTGCTGAGCCTATGCAGCTGGGAGGTATCCGCATCTCGACTAAGGAGAGGGAACGGAGAATCACCAACCGCCTCTGTCTCTATTGCGGTTCTGCTGGTCATTTTGTCACTTCATGTCCAGTAAAAGTCAGAGCTCATCAGTAAGCGGAGGGCTACTGGTGAGCGCTACTACTCCTGTCTCTCCTTCAAGATCCTGCACTACCTTGTCGGTCCATCTACGCTGGACCGGTTCGTCAGCTTCCTGCAGTGCCTTAATAGACTCTGGGGCGGAGGGCTGTTTTATGGACGAGACCTGGGCTCGGGAACATGACATTCCTCTCAGACAGTTAAGGGAGTCCACGGCCTTGTTCGCCCTGGATGGTAGTCCTCTCCCCAGGATTCAGCGTGAGACGCTACCTTTAACCCTCACTGTTTCTGGTAATCATAGCGAAACCATTTCTTTTTTAATTTTTCGTTCACCTTTTACACCTGTTGTTTTGGGCCATCCCTGGCTAGTTTGTCATAATCTTTCCATTAATTGGTCTAGTAATTCTATCCTCTCCTGGAACGTCTCTTGTCATGTGAAATGTTTAATGTCTGCTATCCCTCCTGTTTCCTCTGTCTCTTCTTCACAGGAGGAGCCTGGTGATTTGACAGGGGTGCCGGAGGAATATCACAATCTGCGCACGGTGTTCAGTCGGTCCAGGGCCACCTCTCTTCCCCCACACCGGTCGTATGATTGTAGTATTGATCTCCTTCCGGGAACCACTCCCCCCCGGGGTAGACTATACTCTCTGTCGGCTCCCGAACGTAAGGCTCTCGAAGATTATTTGTCTGTAGCTCTTGCCGCCGGTACCATAGTCCCCTCCTCCTCTCCCGCCGGAGCGGGGTTTTTTTTTGTTAAGAAGAAGGACGGGTCCCTGCGCCCCTGCATAGATTATCGAGGGCTGAATGACATAACAGTGAAGAATCGTTATCCGCTTCCTCTTATGTCTTCAGCCTTCGAGATCCTGCAGGGAGCCAGGTTTTTCACTAAGTTGGACCTTCGTAACGCTTACCATCTCGTGCGCATCAGGGAGGGGGACGAGTGGAAGACGGCGTTTAACACTCCGTTAGGGCACTTTGAATACCGGGTTCTTCCTTTCGGCCTCGCTAACGCTCCAGCTGTCTTTCAGGCATTAGTCAATGATGTCCTGAGAGACATGCTGAACATCTTTGTTTTCGTTTACCTTGACGATATCCTGATTTTTTCACCGTCACTCCAGATTCATGTTCAGCACGTTCGACGTGTCCTCCAGCGCCTTTTAGAGAATTGTCTTTTTGTGAAGGCTGAGAAGTGCTCTTTTCATGCCTCCTCCGTCACATTTCTCGGATCTGTTATTTCCGCTGAAGGCATTAAGATGGATCCCGCTAAGGTCCAAGCTGTCATTGATTGGCCCGTCCCTAAGTCACGCGTCGAGCTGCAGCGCTTTCTCGGCTTCGCGAACTTCTATCGTCGTTTCATCCGTAATTTCGGTCAGGTGGCAGCTCCTCTCACAGCCCTTACTTCTGTCAAGACGTGCTTTAAGTGGTCCGTTTCCGCCCAGGGAGCTTTTGATCTCCTCAAGAATCGTTTTACATCCGCACCTATCCTTGTTACACCTGACGTCACTAGACAGTTCGTTGTCGAGGTTGACGCGTCAGAGGTGGGCGTGGGAGCCATTCTTTCTCAGCGCTCCCTCTCTGACGACAAGGTCCACCCTTGCGCGTATTTTTCTCATCGCCTGTCGCCGTCGGAACGTAACTATGATGTGGGAAACCGCGAACTGCTCGCCATCCGCTTAGCCCTAGGCGAATGGCGACAGTGGTTGGAGGGGGCGACCGTTCCTTTTGTCGTTTGGACTGACCATAGGAACCTTGAGTACATCCGTTCTGCCAAACGACTTAATGCGCGTCAGGCGCGCTGGGCGCTGTTTTTCGCTCGTTTCGAGTTTGTGATTTCTTATCGTCCGGGCTCTAAGAACACCAAGCCTGATGCTTTATCTCGTCTCTTCAGTTCTTCAGTAGCCTCCACTGACCCCGAGGGGATTCTCCCTGAGGGGCGTGTTGTCGGGTTGACTGTCTGGGGAATTGAGAGGCAGGTAAAGCAAGCACTCACTCAAACTCCGTCGCCGCGCGCTTGTCCTAGGAACCTTCTTTTCGTTCCCGTTCCTACTCGTCTGGCCGTTCTTCAGTGGGCTCACTCTGCCAAGTTAGCCGGCCATCCTGGCGTTCGGGGTACGCTTGCTTCCATTCGCCAGCGTTTTTGGTGGCCCACCCGGGAGCATGACACGCGTCGCTTCGTGGCTGCTTGTTCGGTCTGCGCGCAGACTAAGTCCGGTAACTCCCCTCCTGCCGGCCGTCTCAGGCCGCTTCCCATTCCCTCTCGACCGTGGTCTCACATCGCCTTAGATTTTGTCACCGGACTGCCTTCGTCAGCGGGGAAGACTGTTATTCTTACGGTTGTCGACAGGTTCTCTAAGGCGGCTCATTTTATTCCCCTTGCTAAGCTTCCTTCTGCTAAAGAGACGGCACAAATCATCATCGAGAATGTTTTCAGAATTCATGGCCTTCCGTCAGACGTCGTTTCGGACAGAGGTCCGCAATTCACGTCTCAATTTTGGAGGGAGTTTTGCCGTTTGATTGGGGCTTCCGTCAGTCTCTCTTCCGGCTTTCACCCCCAGTCTAACGGTCAAGCAGAACGGGCCAATCAGACTATTGGTCGCATCTTACGCAGTCTTTCTTTTCGCAACCCTGCGTCTTGGTCAGAACAGCTCCCCTGGGCAGAATACGCCCACAACTCGCTTCCTTCGTCTGCGACCGGGCTATCTCCTTTTCAGAGTAGCCTCGGGTACCAGCCTCCGCTGTTCTCATCTCAGTTCGCCGAGTCCAGCGTCCCCTCCGCTCAGGCTTTTGTCCAACGTTGCGAGCGCACCTGGAAGAGGGTCAGGTCTGCACTTTGCCGTTATAGGGCGCAGACTGTGAGAGCTGCTAATAAGCGTAGAACTAAGAGTCCTAGATATTGTAGCGGTCAGAGAGTTTGGCTCTCCACTCAGAACCTTCCCCTTAAAACCGCTTCTCGCAAGTTGACCCCGCGGTTCATTGGTCCGTTCCGTATTTCTCGGATCATTAATCCTGTCGCAGTGCGACTTCTTCTTCCGCGATATCTTCGTCGCGTCCACCCGGTCTTCCATGTCTCCTGTGTCAAGCCCGTTCTTCGCGCCCCCGCTCGTCTTCCCCCCCCCCCCCATCCTTGTCGAGGGCGCACCCATCTACAGGGTCCGTAGGATTTTGGACATGCGTCCTCGGGGCCGTGGTCATCAGTACCTAGTAGATTGGGAGGGGTACGGTCCTGAGGAGAGGAGTTGGGTTCCCTCTCGGGACGTGCTGGACCGTGCGCTGATCGATGATTTCCTCCGTTGCCGCCAGGTTTCCTCCTCGAGTGCGCTAGGAGGCGCTCGGTGAGTGGGGGGGTACTGTCATGTATTGTCATGTTGTGTCTTGTTTCTGTCCTTTCCCTTCACCCTGTCTCCCTCTGCTGGTCGTTATTAGGTTACCTTTTCTCCCCCTCTTTCCCCCAGCTGTTCCTTGTTCCTTGTCTCCTCGTCACCCCTTTTCCCACCTGTTCCCTTTTTCCCTCTGATTAGTCCTCTATATCTCTCTCTGTTTTTGTTCCTGTCTTTGTCGGATTCTTGTTTGTGTTTTTCATGCCTGAACCAGACTATCGTCATGTTTGCTGCAACCTTGTCCTGTCCTGTCGGAATCTGCCGGTCCATCTGAGCCTACCTATGTTTTGTTATTAAAGAAGTTCTGTTTACGTTAATTCGCTTTTGGGTCCTCATTCACGCACCGTAACAATAGTAGGGTATGGTGTATCTACTGTATAGTAGGGTACGGTGTATCTACTGTATAGTAGGGTATGGTGTATCTACTGTATAGTAGGGTACGGTGTATCTACTGTATAGAAGGGTATGGTGTATCTACTGTATAGCAGGGTATGGTGTATCTACTGTATAGAAGGGTATGGTGTATCTACTGTATAGAAGGGTATGTGTATCTACTGTATAGTAGGGTATGGTATATCTACTGTATAGAAGGGTATGGTATATCTACTGTATAGAAGGGTATGGTATATCTACTGTATAGAAGGGTATGGTATAGCTACTGTATAGAAGGGTATGGTGTATCTACTGTATAGTAGGGTATGGTGTATCTACTGTATAGAAGGGTAAACTATTTTCCTCAGTCTTTTCCCTCTTTTCTCATTCCTCAGAGGCCCTTCTGACTGTCGTCTGGGATTTAGTTAGAAACAATGTTCATCTTGACACTCAATTGTGGTGTCATGCGCCTGGTGTTTTCTGGTGTCGCGTCCGACTGCATTATCCTGTGAACAGTGTGAGCATGCTAAACGTTAAAGGGGCACTCTGCAGTTGAAACAATAACAAAACGAAGAGGGATGTGCCTGGAGAAATATAACCACTTTCAAAATTCATAGACACAGCTATGGATGCAAGGACTGACCATCCATGATACCAACATCTTCATTTTAACCATGTTTTGAGGCAGTACAATGTTACTTTAAAATGAGTTTGTTTACAAACAATGGCGTTAAACAAGCTTATATTCTTGGTTCGGATGGGGTACGACAATTGAACTAAGCTCATGAGGCATCAATGAGGTATAATATCATCAATTTAAAAGTCAAAACATTGTATGCAGCAATCAACGATTTCCCCTTTATGGTTGAAAGTGAATCTGGATGCAACCAGATTCAGTCCTTCTGAGATTCTGTCTGCTGTGCAGCACCTCTAGTCAGACTCTTTTTACAACACCTCACCTCATTGCTTTTTCATGAGGGAGAAGTAGAAGACTCAGAGCCCCTAACCTCTACAAAGTGCTGTAGGAACACCCAGGTGGTACTGCATGGAGAGTGAACTGGAGACTTGGAGCAGCATAGTTTTCCTGGTCTATTGCCAAGGCTTGGCCCGATGGATGACACTGTTGGAGGACAAATTCACTTCTTACTGTGCTGTATGACAATAACTGTGCCAAAACACGTATCTTGTTCTGAAAACAGGACAGTTTCAAAGTACGCCTCAATGATTTGGTTTTGCAAGAAGAAACAAATGTGTTACTACATAAGTACTGCGGTGTGAGTTTGCTGGAGTTGTAACCTCCAGTCTAGGTACGACCAAAACCAATTAGCCTCTACATTGGGACCAAAACCAATTATCCTCCACATTAGGACCAAAACCAACTATCCTCCACATTAGGACCAAAACCAATTAGCCTCTACATTGGGACCAAAACCAATTATCCTCCACATTAGGACCAAAACCAACTATCCTCCACATTAGGACCAAAACCAATTAGCCTCTACATTGGGACCAAAACCAATTAGCCTCTACATTGGGACCAAAACCAATTAGCCTCTACATTGTGGCCAAAACCAATTTTCCCCTCTTGCTGAATGCCGTCCCTCCCTATGGTTTAAAAAATATATATATATTTAGTTACATAAATTGACAAATTCATCATCAACTAACAATTTGTTAATCAAATGTCACATATGTTGTCCAGCCACAAGAAATCAAGACAAGACTTTTATGACCTTTTATTTTTCAAAATACCACATAGATTATTTCCCAATCTCAAACCATTACCAGTCCCTTGATGACTGGCTTTATTACTAATTATGCATTAGATCAGTTGATTAGAAATGCAGGAAAGGTTAATTGGCTGTGCTTAATAAATCTAGCGTGAGACGCGTGGCATCCACAGAGCCTCAGTGGTGCCGCTCAGCCAGTGAATTATGGGTAAGTCATGTGGAAGGGTTTGTCATCCAGACCTCAGGGGAGAAGGAGCACTCATTGCTGTGTCATATTTTTGGGAAGTATTGATTATGAGGTAAATGTGTTTATGATTTTTAGGTTCAGTAAAAGCATCCTGACAGGCCAAATGGTGATATAAATTAATGTTTACGACGATCAGACACACACACACACACACACACACACACACACACACACACACACACACACACACACACACACACACACACACACACATACACACAGGCTCCTTTTCTCTCTCTCACACACACACACACACACACACACACACATACACACACACACACACACTTCAGGCTGACTGATGTATTAGTAAGTTATGTTATTTCTTCATAAGTCACTGTTCAGAGAGGTGTGATAGACCAAATACTGTAGTGTGGTACCTGTTGTAAGTCAAGCCGTGTGGTGTGTGGTGTGTAGTTGTACTTATTCTTCATTTGACAGATCTTAGACCAGTTCAAAATACAACATCTTCAATCTAAGACCAGTTAAAATACAAGATCTTCAATCTAAGACCAGTTCAAAATCCAAGATCTTCCATCTAAGACCACTTAAACATACAATAAATCATGACAAGAGCCACTGAGTTCTCTATACTACCCACATGACTTGCTTTTTGCAGGCACGTCTACTCCAGAGTTGTCTCACTCACTCAAATAAAGCACATTGTAACTTCCAGCTACAACGCCTGTTGCCATGGTGAACATGTGAAATGTTTAGTTGAGGCTTTTCGATGCCCAGAGTTTTCAATTATGAATGAGTGGAGGTAGATCCTACACTGGCGTGGATATTTCAGTGACTAATTGTTGATTGGGTGAATCCTACACTGGCGTGGATATTTCAGTGACTAATTGTTGATTGTGTGAATCCTACACTGGCGTGGATATTTCAGTGACTAATTGTTGATTGTGTGAATCCTGCACTGGCGTGGATATTTCAGTGACTAATTGTTGATTGTGTGAATCCTGCACTGGCGTGGATATTTCAGTGACTAAATGTTGATTGTGTGAATCCTACACTGGCGTGGATATTTCAGTGACTAATTGTTGATTGTGTGAATCCTGCACTGGCGTGGATATTTCAGTGACTAATTGTTGATTGTGTGAATCCTACACTGGCGTGGATATTTCAGTGACTAATTGTTGATTGTGTGAATCCTGCACTGGCGTGGATATTTCAGTGACTAATTGTTGATTGTGTGAATCCTACACTGGCGTGGATATTTCAGTGACTAAACGCAACAATAAAAACACATGGAACGAGGGGTTAATATGGTAATCAGGGGGAGCTGTAACCTATAACAAACCTTGTTCACTCTCCTCAGGACTTTAAATGGCCCCACAAACCGCGGACCCAGCTTCCGGCAGGGCAGGCGAAGGGGTAGGTTTCTGGTCGAAAGCCAGACCCGGTCCCCTGGTGCATACACCGGGGCCTCACTGCGGTGGCGGTCGGCGCCTTCTGCTGCCTGATGGCCCGTTGCAGGCGCACATGGGCAGCGTCCCATGTCTCCTTCGAGCGCTGAAACCCTTCATCTACCATGCCCGGCTGATAACCTAGTACACACTGAAACAGAGACAGGTTAGTGGAGTTTTGGGCCATCTCTGCCCAGGGGATGAAAGCCGCAACCACTCCCCCGGCCGGTCCTGATAATAGGATCGCAGAAACCTACCCACATCCTGGTTAACTCTCTCCACCTGCCCATTACACTCGGGGTGAAAACCTGAGGTAAGGCTGACCGAGACCCACAGACGTTCTATAAACGCCCTCCAGACCCTCGATGTGAATTGGGGACCCCGATCAGACACTATATCCTCAGGCACCCCGTAGTGCCGGAAGACGTGTGTAAACAGGGCCTCCACAGTCTGTAGGGCCATAGGGAGACCGGGCAATGGAAGGAGACGGCAGGACTTAGAAAACCGATCCACAACGACCAGGATCGTGGTGTTTCCTTGTGACGGAGGAAGATCCGTCACGAAATCCACCGATAGGTGTTACCACGGCCGTTGTGGAACGGGTAGGGGTTGTAATTTCCCTCTGGGCAGGTGTCTAGGTGCCTTGCACTGGGCGCACACCAAGCAGGAGGAAACATAAACCCTCACGTCCTTAGCTAAAGTGGCCCACCAGTACTTCCCACTAAGACAGCGCACTGTCCGACCGATACCAGGATGACCAGAGGAGGGTGACGTAGTGGGCCCAACATATCAAACGAACATCGCGGACATCAAGACAAAACAAATGGACAAAGTAAAGTAGATCGGTGGCAGCTAGAAAGCCGGTGACGTCGACCGCCGAACGCCGCCCGAACAAGGAGAGGCACCAACTTCGGCGGAAGTCGTGACACAAACAAACTAAAAGTGGCCTCAATGGTTGGCAGCGCCATTAAAGATCCCGTTGGCCCAAATGACATTCCTACATTTTGCATATGAAAAATATTGTAACCACCATAGTAGATGTTGTTTTCCAAAGGTTTCAGAAAGCATCAGAGACACTGTAAGCTTGTCGGGGTGAAATTTCATGCTCGTTGTCTGTAACAATGGGCAATGTCAGGTGGACCCTCTAGAGACCAAAGTGGTTTGACCACGCTAGGTAAAATGGAGACCATTACTGCACAGCAGACCTGTAATTACTGTGGCCTGCCTCTAACACTCCTGCCAGTCCGTCAGTCATTGAAAAAGCAGCTATCCTCACTCAATTTGAACCATTTTTGGCATGTATTAGTAGTACTGCTACGATTGCCTATAGCACCTGCTATACTCTCCTTGTGCAATTGATGTGAGGCTATGGAAAGCTTTATTCACAAGTATGACTGAAAGCGCTCATATCAAATCCATCAATGTGACTCTTGTTAGATACAGTATATCTGAATGTGGTACATCTCAAGATGCTCCGTTTGAATTTGTGACTCTCTGGAGGAGGTTCCAGAGAAAGCTCAGTTCAAACACTGGGTAGTTCATTACCACTGTGTCTCTCAGTTCAAACATGGCAAGTTCATTACCACTGTGTCTCTCAGTTCAAGCATGGGGAGTTCATTACCACTGTGTCTCTCAGTTCATTCACGGGTAGTTCATTACCACTGTGTCTCTCAGTTCAAACATAGGGAGTTCATTACCACTGTGTCTCTCAGTTCAAACACTGGGTAGTTCATTACCACTGTGTCTCTCAGTTCAAACATGGCAAGGTCATTACCACTGTGTCTCTCAGTTCAAACATAGGGAGTTCATTACCACTGTGTCTCTCAGTTCAAACATAGGGAGTTCATTACCACTGTGTCTCTCAGTTCAAACATAGGTAGTTCATTACCACTGTGTCTCTCAGTTCAAACACGGGCAGTTCATTACCACTGTGTCTCTCAGTTCAAACACGGGAGTTCATTACCACTGTGTCTCTCAGTTCAAACATAGGGAGTTCATTACCACTGTGTCTCTCAGTTCAAACATGGGGAGTTCATTACCACTGTGTCTCTCAGTTCAAACATGGGGAGTTCATTGCCACTGTGTCTCTCAGTTCAAACATGGGGGAGTTCATTGCCACTGTGTCTCTCAGTTCAAACATAGGGAGTTCATTACCACTGTGTCTCTCAGTTCAAACACTGGGTAGTTCATTACCACTGTGTCTCTCAGTTCAACACGGGTAGTTCATTACCCGCTTCGCGAGGCGGCCATTCCTAGGAAACTATGCAGTTTTTTGTTTTTTTACGTGTTATTTCTTACATTAGTACCCCAGGTCATCTTAGGTTTCATTACATACAGTCGAGAAGAACTACTGAATATAAGATCAGCGTCAACTCACCATCAGTACGACCAAAAATATGTTTTTCGCGACGCGGATCCTGTGTTCTGCCTTACAAACAGGACAACGGACTGGACCCTATGCAGCGACCCAAAAAAACGACTCCGAAAGAGAGGGAAACGAGGCGGTCTTCTGGTCAGACTCCGGAGACGGGCACATCGTGCACCACTCCCTAGCATTCTTCTTGCCAATGTCCAGTCTCTTGACAACAAGGTTGATGAAATCCGAGCAAGGGTAGCATTCCAGAGGGACATCAGAGACTGTAACGTCCTTTGCTTCACTGAAACATGGCTCACTGGAGAGACTCTATCCGAAGCTGTGCAGCCAACGGGTTTCTCCACGCATCGCGCTGACAGAAACAAACATCTTTCTGGTAAGAAGAGGGGCGGGGGCGTATGCCTCATGGCCAACGTGACATGGTGTGATGAAAGAAACATACAGGAACTCAAATCCTTCTGTTCACCTGATTTAGAATTCCTCACAATCAAATGTAGACCGCATTATCTACCAAGAGAATTCTCTTCGATTATAATCACAGCCGTATATATCCCCCCCATGCAGACACATCGATGGCTCTGAACAAACTTTATTTAACTCTCTGCAAACTGGAAACGATTTATCCGGAGGCTGCATTCATTGTAGCTGGGGATTTTAACAAGGCTAATCTGAAAACAAGACTCCCTAAATTTTATCAGCATATCGACCGCAACCAGGGGTGGAAAGACCTTGGATCATTGTTACTCTAACTTCCGCGACGCATATAAGGCCCTGCCCCGCCCCCCTTTTGGAAAAGCTGACCACGACTCCATTTTGTTGATCCCTGCCTACAGACAGAAACTAAAACAAGAGGCTCCCACGCTGAGGTCTGTCCAACGCTGGTCCGACCAAGCTGACTCCACACTCCAAGACTGCTTCCATCACGTGGACTGGGATATGTTTCGTACTGCGTCAGATAACATTGACGAATACGCTGATTCGGTGTGCGAGTTCATTAGAACGTGCGTTGAAGATGTCGTTCCCATAGCAACGATTAAAACATTCCCTAACCAGAAACCGTGGATTGATGGCAGCATTCGTGTGAAACTGAAGGCGCGAACCACTGCTTTTAATCAGGGCAAGGTGTCTGGTAACATGACCGAATACAAACAGTGCAGCTATTCCCTCCGCAAGGCTATCAAACAAGCTAAGCGCCAGTACAGAGACAAAGTAGAATCTCAATTCAACGGCTCAGACACAAGGGGCATGTGGCAGGGTCTACAGTCAATCACGGACTACAGGAAGAAATCCAGCTCAGTCACGGACCAGGATGTCTTGCTCCCAGGCAGACTAAATGACTTTTTCGCCCGCTTTGAGGACAATACAGTGCCACTGACACGGCCTGCTACGAAAACATGCGGTCTCTCCTTCACTGCAGCCGAGGTGAGTAAGACATTTAAACGTGTTAACCCTCGCAAGGCTGCAGGCCCAGACGGCATCCCCAGCCGCGCCCTCAGAGCATGCGCAGACCAGCTGGCCGGTGTGTTTACGGACATATTCAATCAATCCCTATACCAGTCTGCTGTTCCCACATGCTTCAAGAGGGCCACCATTGTTCCTGTTCCCAAGAAAGCTAAGGTAACTGAGCTAAACGACTACCGCCCCGTAGCACTCACATCCGTCATCATGAAGTGCTTTGAGAGACTAGTCAAGGACCATATCACCTCCACCCTACCTGACACCCTAGACCCACTCCAATTTGCTTACCGCCCAAATAGGTCCACAGACGATGCAATCTCAACCACACTGCACACTGCCCTAACCCATCTGGACAAGAGGAATACCTATGTGAGAATGCTGTTCATCGACTACAGCTCGGCATTCAACACCATAGTACCCTCCAAGCTCGTCATCAAGCTCGAGACCCTGGGTCTCGACCCCGCCCTGTGCAACTGGGTACTGGACTTCCTGACGGGCCGCCCCCAGGTGGTGAGGGTAGGCAACAACATCTCCTCCCCGCTGATCCTCAACACTGGGGCCCCACAAGGGTGCGTTCTGAGCCCTCTCCTCTACTCCCTGTTCACCCACGACTGCGTGGCCACGCACGCCTCCAACTCAATCATCAAGTTTGCGGACGACACAACAGTGGTAGGCTTGATTACCAACAACGACGAGACGGCCTACAGGGAGGAGGTGAGGGCCCTAGGAGTGTGGTGTCAGGAAAATAACCTCACACTCAACGTCAACAAAACTAAGGAGATGATTGTGGACTTCAGGAAACAGCAGAGGGAACACCCCCCTATCCACATCGATGGAACAGTAGTGGAGAGGGTAGCAAGTTTTAAGTTCCTCGGCATACACATCACAGACAAACTGAATTGGTCCACTCACACAGACAGCATCGTGAAGAAGGCGCAGCAGCGCCTCTTCAACCTTAGGAGGCTGAAGAAATTTGGCTTGTCACCAAAAGCACTCACAAACTTCTACAGATGCACAATCGAGAGCATCCTGGCGGGCTGTATCACAGCTGCTGCTCCGCCCTCAACCGTAAGGCTCTCCAGAGGGTAGTGAGGTCTGCACAACGCATCACCGGGGGCAAACTACCTGCCCTCCAGGACACCTACACCACCCGATGTCACAGGAAGGCCATAAAGATCATCAAGGACATCAACCACCCGAGCCACTGCCTGTTCACCCCGCTATCATCCAGAAGGCGAGGTCAGTACAGGTGCATCAAAGCTGGGACCGAGAGACTGAAAAACAGCTTCTATCTCAAGGCCATCAGACTGTTAAACAGCCACCACTAACATTGAGTGGTTGTCGCCAACACACTGACACTGACTCAACTCCAGCCACTTTAATAATGGGAAATGATGTAAATATATCACTAGCCACTTTAAACAATGCTACCTTATATATTGTTACTTACCCTACATTATTCATCTCATATGCATACGTATATACTGTACTCTATATCATCGACTGTATCCTTATGTAATACATGTATCACTAGCCACTTTAACTATGCCACTTTGTTTACATACTCATCTCAAATGTATATACTGTACTCGATACCATCTACTGTATCTGCCTATGCTGCTCTGTACCATCACTCATTCATATATCCTTATGTACATATTCTTTATCCCCTCACACTGTGTACAAGACAGTAGTTTTGGAATTGTTAGTTAGATTACTTGTTGGTTATTACTGCATTGTCGGAACTAGAAGCACAAGCATTTCGCTACACTCGCATTAACATCTGCTAACCATGTGTATGTGACAAATAAAATTTGATTTGATTTGATTTGATTTTTGAACCATTCCATTGTAGATTTTGCTTTATGTTTTGGATCATTGTCTTGTTGGAAGACAAATCTCCGTCCCAGTCTCAGGTCTTTTGCAGACTCCATCAGGTTTTCTTCCAGAATGGTCCTGTATTTGGCTCCATCCATCTTCCCATCAATTTTAACCATCTTCCCTGTCCCTGCTACAGAAAAGCAGGCCCAAACCATGATGCTGCCACCACCATGTTTGACAGTGGGGATGGTGTGTTCAGCTGTGTTGCTTTTACGCCAAACATAACGTTTTGCATTGTTGCCAAAAAGTTCAATTTTGGTTTCATCTGACCAGAGCACCTTCTTCCACATGTTTGATGTGTCTCCCAGGTGGCTTGTGGCAAACTTTAAACGACACTTTTTATGGATATCTTTCAGAAATGGCTTTCTTCTTGCCACTCTTCCATAAACGCCAGATTTGTGCAATATACGACTGATTGTTGTCCTATGGACAGAGTCTCCCACCTCAGCTGTAGATCTCTGCAGGTCATCCAGAGTGATCATGGGCCTCTTGGCTGCATCTCTGATCAGTCTTCTCCTTGTATGAGCTGAAAGTTTAGAGGGACGGCCAGGTCTTGGTAGATTTGCAGTGGTCTGATACTCCTTCCATTTCAATATTATCGCTTGCACAGTGCTCCTTGGGATGTTTAAAGCTTGGGAAATATTTTTGTATCCAAATACGGCTTTAAACTTCTTCACAACAGTATCTCGGACCTTCCTGGTGTGTTCCTTGTTCTTCATGATGCTCTCTGCGCTTTTAACGGACCTCTGAGACTATCACAGTGCAGGTGCATTCTTCACAAAAAAATACAGTTTTATATCTTTATGTTTGAAGCCTGAAATGTGGCAAAAGGTCGCAAAGTTCAAGGGGGCCGAATACTTTCGCAAGGCACTGTACTATCAGTAAATGACTCAATGTTATGAGAACACTACATACAGATTATATGCTATCAGTAAATGACTCAATGTTATGAGAACACTACATACTGATTATATACTATCAGTAAATGACTCAATGTTATGAGAACACTACATGACCAAAAGTATGTGGACACCTGCTCGTCAAACATCTCATTCCAAAATCATGGGCATTAATATGGAGTTAGTCCCCCCTTTGCTTCTATAACAGCCTCCACTCTTCTGGGAAGGCTTTCCACTGGATGTTGGAACATTGCTGTTGGGGACTTGCTTCCATTCAGCCACAAGAGCATTAGTGAGGTCGGGCACTGATGTTGGGCAATTAGGCCTGGCTCGCAGTCTGCGTTTCAATTCATCCAAAAGGTGTCCGCTGGCGTTGAGGTCAGGGCTCTGTACAGGCCAGTCAAGTTCTTCCACACCAATCTCGACAAGCCATTTCTATATAGACCTCGCTTTGTGCACAGGGCATTGTCATGCTGAAACAGGAAATCGGGCCTTCCCCAAACTCTTTCCACAAAGTTGGAAGCACAGAATTGTCTAGAATGTCATTGTATGCTGTAGCGTTAAGATTTCCCTTCACTGGAACTGAGGGGCCTAGCTCGAACAATGAAAAACAGCCCCAGAACATAACTCCTCCTCCCCCAAACTTTACAAACTTTACAGGCACTAAGCATTGGGGCAGGTAGCGTTCTGCTGGCATCCACCAAACCCATATTCGTCCGTCGGACTGCCAGGTGGTAAAGCGTGATTAATCACTCCAGAGAATGCTTTTTCCAATGGCGGCGAGCTTTACACCACTCCAGCCGGCCGGCCATGGAAACCCATTTCATGAAGCTCCCAACAAACAGTTATTGTGCTGACGTTGCTTCCAGCGGAAATTTGGAACTCAGTAGTGAGTGTTGTAACAGAGGACTGTCAAGTTTTATGTGCTACGCTCTTCAGCACTCGGCGATCCCATTCTGTGAGCTTGTGTAGCCTACCACTTAGCAGCTAAGCCGTTGTTGCTCCTTGATGTTTTCAAGCCTACCACTTCACGACTGAGCCGTTGTTGCTCCTAGATGTTTCCACTTCACAATAATAGCACTTACAGTTGACCGGGGCAGCTCTAGCACGGCAGAAATTTGACAAACTGACTTGTTGGAAAGGTCATCCTATGACCGTGCCACGTTGAAAGTCACTGAGCTCGTCAGTAAGGCTATTCTACTGGCAATGTTTGTCTCTGGAGATTGCATGGCTGTGTGCTCGGTTTTATACACCTGTAAGCAACAGGTGTGGCTGAAATATCCAAACCCACTAATTTGAAAGGATGTCCACATGCTTTTGTACAAATAATGTATCTAGCTGTAGTCTACATACAGTCTACGGAAAGCCTTCTCATGTGTAGAAGGACAGCATGTTCTCTTATGGTATTATTGCCATACTGTGTTTTGGTCATTAGCTGCCTCAAGACACAGTATCATGTTCACCCTGTATCACAGGACGACCACTGCTCCACCCTGTTTGTTCCTCTCTGGAACAGGTACCTGATTGTGCCTGTCACAGGGTTAAAGAGTGATGTCGTTCACAGAGCCTGGGATAACCTCTTTTTTTAAATAATGAATGTTCAGCTACCCGACCATGAAGCCGCTGTATGTTGGCACAACACAAGAGAAGCCATAATTGAAGTGCCTGCCTACCTTTCATTTGGCTTTGTGAAAAATAATAAAAAAACGACACACTTCTGAACCATCATAAGAATCCTCTCCCCCTGGCTGGTTCCTTTATGTTTCATAAGAATCCTCTCCTCCTGGCTGATTCCTTTATGTTTCCTAAGAATCCTCTCCTCCTGGCTGATTCCTTTATGTTTCATAAGAATCCTGTCTATCTGTCTGGTTCCTTTATGTTTCCTAAGAATCCTGTCTATCTGTCTGGTTCCTTTAGGTTTTAGAAGAATCCTGTCTATCTGTCTGGTTCCTTTAGGTTTTATAAAAATCCTGTCTATCTGTCTGGTTCCTTTATGTTTCATAAGAATCCTGTCTGTCTGGTTCCTTTAGGTTTTAGAAGAATCCTGTCTATCTGTCTGGTTCCTTTAGGTTTTAAATAAATCCTCTCCCTGTCTGGTTCCTTTAGGTTTTATAAAAATCCTGTCTATCTGTCTGGTTCCTTTATGTTTCATAAGAATCCTGTCTATCTGTCTGGTTCCTTTAGGTTTCATAATAATCCTTTCTATCTGTCTGGTTCCATTAGGTTTCATAAGAATCCTGTCTACCTTACTGGTTCGATTCCTTTAGGTTTCATAAGAATCCTGTCTATCTGTCTGGTTCCTTTAGGTTTCATAATAATCCTGTCTATCTGACTGGTTCCTTTAGATTTCAGAGTAATCCTGTCTATCTGTCTGGTTCCTTTAGGTTTCATAAGAATCCTCATCCTGGCTGGTTCCTTTAGGTTTCTGAGCACGTGCCTCAATCAACTCCCCCTCAATTGGCACCCTCTCCGGCTCATGGCTTTGGCATACGAAGGCGCTTTTTTGCTAAATAAAATATGAATGGATGGGAGGGGATGACAGCCTCTCCTTAGTGAATGGATTCACCAGGGACCTCGTTCCACTAAGTGTTGTGCTACTGAGCATGTTCATCAGCTCGACAAACGTACACGAGAGATCTAAGATCCAATCAGCTGCAGCATTAGCTCTCTGCTATTGATGACAAGTCTATGAAAGATGTACTAATGATGACAGCTCATATCAAGCTGGTATCACAGATGATTATTTATAAAATCCCTATGTTAGACTGCCTGACCTCCCCAAGACAAGGTCATGGTGGACACTTCCATTATACAGATAGGTGCCGACTTTGCTTCCTGTTTCCTGTCTTAGCAACTTTGACTGGCAAAGCTTAGGTCTTTTATCGCTCTGTCCCCCTGTCTTTCTGCCTCTGCAGAGCAAGGATCACTTAGAGACTGACACACACACACACACACACCCACACACACACAGGCACACAGGCACACAGACACACAGGCACACACACACACACACACACACACACACACAGACAGACACACACACACACACACACACGCACACACACACACATACACATACACATACACATACACACACACACACACACACACACACGTTGAGAAACACAGGTTCAACAGCAGTGCAGAGCTCCTGTTGGGGAGCAGTTGTGGGGTCTTAAGTGCCTTGCTCAAGGGCACAAAGGCAGGAGATAGTAGATGAGATCAGAGACCAGCAGCCTTCCAGCTGTCAGCTCAGTTCCATTCCCATTGTTATGTTACCCGGCCCGGGGCTTTAACCAGCAACCTTCTTGATACTGGTCCGCCTCTCTAACCTCCAGGATCAGCGTACCTTCCCCCATTCCTGACCTTAACTTTGGAAGTGTTCCAAAAAGCAGCTTCCTCCTACTCCCTGCAGAAAGCCTGAGAAGTATCTGTCATAGTGTAGCAGAGAACATCGTATTACTTTTAACCTTCTCTTCACCTGTTGGACAAGCTGTTACAAGGCCTGAACTTGATACAGGGACGGACCGAGGCGCTGAAGCTCAGCTACCCCTGGCACGCTGTACGGGTACTCAATGTAGCAACAGAAGTGCAACCATTTCCTCAAGGCAGAGGTGGTGTTACGTATTCAGAGACGTTGGTGTTTATTATGCAAAGAAGCCTTGACCTTGCTGGTGGTTTTAGTCACTACATTGTTATTCAAGGCTGTAGAGATCATGTGCCAGAGTAGCAGAATCCCAGTGACAGTGTGGCTGCAACATCCCACCTTTTGTTAAAAAAAAAAAAGATTGGCTGTTGGTTCTATTATCCAGAGATGCTTTGCCAGCAGTTTACAGGTCCATGGCCAATGGCTAGGATTATGTGTGGGATCATAACAGATAATTACAAATTAATATTCATAGTTATTTGCACAGTCGGTGTTTCCTTATGGGGGTGCCCGTGCTAATATGTTGGTGGTCATGGTGAGTGGTGCCCTGATTGGCGATAGCCCCCTACCTCCAGGAATGCTTGTAATTACAATCCAAAAGAAATTCATCCAGTAGATTAAAATACAACTTGTTAAGAGTTTAGACTGTTTCCAGTACGAGTAAAGGGAAAAGGGGATACCTTGTCAGTTCAAATGTGTCTTCCACATTTATCCCAACCTCTCTGAATCAGGAGGTTGCCTTAGAGGTAAATGCCTCTCAGAATACAGACGAATGAAGGGAGACATTTGCATTAAGACTACCAGTACATGTTATATTAATTCAACTCATTAAAAAAAATATATATATATATATTTTTTTAACATATAAACATTATGATTATTTTGAAAGCAAATGATTGCAAAGTACTTTTAATTGGTAAAGCTTAATCACTAATCCACTGAACTACCAAGTAGGTACAGACTAAGTAATGACAGATATTTAAATGACCTTTTAGATGTTTATAGCATCTACCTATAATGAGTACATAAGGGATATTCAGTCAGGCTCCGACCTCTGGGTAAGACTGGGCGCTAGAGCATTGAAAAAGTATAATTATAATTTGAATTTTGAGTGAGGCAGGTAGCCTAGCATTTAAAAGTAACCGAAAGGTCGCTGGTTCGAATCCCTGAGCTGACTAGGTGAACAAATCTTCTGATATGCTGTTGAGCAAGGCACTTAACCCAAATTGCTCATGTAAGTCTCTCTGGATAAGAGTGTCTGCTAAATGACTAACATGTAAGTCTCTCTGGATAAGAGTGTCTGCTAAATGACTAACATGTAAGTCTCTCTGGATAAGAGTGTCTGCTAAATGACTAACATGTAAGTCTCTCTGGATAAGAACATCTGCTAAATGACTAACATGTAAGTCTCTCTGGATAAGAGTGTCTGCTAAATGACTAACATGTAAGTCTCTCTGGATAAGAGTGTCTGCTAAATGACTAACATGTAAGTCTCTCTGGATAAGAACATCTGCTAAATGACTAACATGTAATTCTCTCTGGATAAGAGCGTCTGCTAAATGACTAACATGTAAGTCTCTCTGGATAAGAGTGTCTGCTAAATGACTAACATGTAAGTCTCTCTGGATAAGAGCGTCTGCTAAATGACTAACATGTAAGTCTCTCTGGATAAGAGTGTCTGCTAAATGACTAACATGTAAGTCTCTCTGGATAAGAGTGTCTGCTAAATGACTAACATGTAAATGTAATTGCCCTGCATAGTTTCAAGGATTTGCAAATAAACATACAGTTCAGATAAATGTTGGTGAGAGGAGGTTTTGGCACATTGCATATCGAAAATGGCGTCATGTCGTTAGTTACACAAACTGCACAGGTACTGTATATGCATTTTTTCATTTGTATAATCTGTGTTTACGCTATAGTTTGCTAATACCCATTTATGTAGCTACCGTGTAAATACCTTTGTCACTCTCGTTGTAGCCTCCATCAGTTGTCTTTAAAACACTGCAGTGTCATAATCTAGAAGCAACGGTTTGACTGCAACCTTTATGTGCTCACTAATTAACTACCGTTGTATAATTTTCCATTTCCTTGTGCCAGGATGTCTCCACGCTGTTGTATTTTGGTCTGTGCAGCTGGCCTACTTTTCCCTGCACTAAGCTGGCATACATAAACACCCACTCCACTCTAGCCCACAGAATGAGGCATAGGGCTGGGTGATATGGCCTAAAAATATGATCTCCATTTTTTTCTAACTTATGGGCGATTCACAATATATACAATATATATATACACATATATCAGTTTTTTTTAAATGTTTTCTCTAAACAAGCTTTGTTGTACAATTAAAAGGTCAAATACACAACATTTCAAACAGTCAGCAATAATCTAATAAATTCAGGGCTTGTGTAATTATACCTAGGCAGAATATAAGCCTTCCACAATCATAAGACTCACTAATAATTTCATGTAAATTATACCTAGGCTAAATATAAGCCTTCCACAATCATAAGACTCACTAATAATTTCATGTAAATTATACCTAGGCTAAATATAAGCCTTCCACAATCATAAGACTCACTAATAATTTCATGTAAATTATACCTAGGCTAAATATAAGCCTTCCACAATCATAAGACTCACTAATAATTTATTGTAAATTATACCTAGGCTAAATATAAGCCTTCCACAATCATAAGACTCACTAATAATTTATTGTAAATTATACCTAGGCTAAATATAAGCCTTCCACAATCATAAGACTCACTAATAATTTATTGTAAATTATACCTAGGCTAAATATAAGCCTTCCACAATCATAAGACTCACTAATAATTTAATGTAAATTATACCTAGGCTAAATATAAGCCTTCCACAATCATAAGACTCACTAATAATTTATTGTAAATTATACCTAGGCTAAATATAAGCCTTTCACTATCATAAGACACACTAATAATAATAAAATATTTTTTTCAAATTAGTGTAACCAGTTTTTTTGTTGTTGCAATAATCACTGATCTTGCTTTCAAGCCTGGCAATGAAAATACCCTTTTTGTTACAAGCAGAACCATACATAATGCACGTTGACTTGTTGTAGCAGGCAGTTAACCCACTGTTCCTGGCCGTCATTGAAAATAAGAATGTGTTCTTAACTGACTTGCCTGGTTAAATAAAGGTAAAATAAAATAAAATAAAATTATAGAACATTAACACAGGGCTCATAAAGAATCTCTCAAGCACAAGCCCACATGCTAGTGAGAAACCAGATAATCTTTTATAGGAATCTTTAGATTTCAACTTCGGTCAACTTGGATCTATTAGCTAGCCAATAGGTTGAACAGTTGAATTGTTATGGACACACACTTCTGTCCGTCTCCAACTGTTTAAACTGTATGTCAGTCTGTCCACTTTGTTCAGAGGTTGAAGTCAAGTGGCCTAGCTTATTTCTGAGAATGAGAATGAGTTGCCAATTCCTTATATAATTGTGTTTTACGCTTATTGCACCTTTATAAAACACAGACTAGACAGCTAGTAGTATAACAGTTTGGCTAAAATGCTGCTAGCGGTACTTTGGCAACCCCATGACTCCTGTCACAAACTGAGCATTACTTTTCCAGAATCAATATTTTTATATTTATATTGATACTCCTGTTTTAGTAGTGTCTTTTCTGCGCGCAATTTGATTTGTTGAGACATGAAAGGGGTGTGGTTAGAAAGGTTATCTTCTCCTCTATTACAGTAAAATAATGTCTCCATGTGTTGTGGTGTCAATATGACCCATTCTGTTGGACCAAACCTCAAATGCAAATAGGGAGTTGAAACTGCTTGTCAGAGAGGAAGAAGCGATCTCTCAACTTTGTTGTTGTGAGTGGCAAGGAGAGAGGTGTGTGTCCGTGTGTGCTTGTGTGTGTGTACTATAGAGGGAGAAGCGAAGCGAGAGGTTTCACTCTTGCTAAAATCTGTCCAAAACATTTCTGTTGGCTTGTTTTGAACCTAAGCTTGTCGCCTGCTTTCCCGTCTTTGGAACAACTCCTCCCATTGCTAGGGCTCCTCCCATTGCTAGGGCGCAGACATGAGCATCTCTTCATTACAGATCTCTGGTGTAAATGGGAAAGTGCACACAGCACAGAGGAGCGAAGGAGATGAGAACAAAAAGACAACATGAGAACAAGCAGAGATAAACGCTCATAAACACACAAAAAACATGACTATTGTGATACAGGCATTTTGAATTGATTTGATATGTCGCCCAGCCCTAGTTAGGCAGGGTCTTGTGTCTAGCCTACAGCTTCACGAGCATGCCAGTCAGCCAGCCTTAATGTAGGCCAAAGCAACACCACATCCTTGGTGTTGCTTTGGCCTACATTAAGGCTGGCTGACTGGCATGCTCGTGAAGCTGTTAGCTCACTACTAGCTAACAGCAGGCAAATCTCTTTGTACTGTACAGCAGCTCCTACTCTATGTTCAGGAATGATTTTCTCTTGGATGAATGAGCGGCTGGATGAGTCTACAGAACGCAAGACAGATGGATGAGTCTACAGAACACAAGACAGATGGATGAGTCTACAGAACACAAGACAGATGGATGAGTCTACAGAACACAAGACAGATGGATGAGTCTACAGTACAAATCACAGATGGATGAATCTACAGTTGAAATCACAGATGGAATAGTCTACAGAACACAAGACAGATGGATGAGTTTACAGTACAAATCACAGATGGATGAGTCTACAGAACACAAGACAGATGGCTGAGTCTACAGTACAAATCACAGATGGATGAGTCTACAGTACACAAGACAGATGGATGAGTCTTTTTTTTATTTATTTTTTTATTTCACCTTTATTTAACCAGGTAGGCTAGTTGAGAACAAGTTCTCATTTGCAACTGCGACCTGGCCAAGATAAGGCATAGCAGTGTGAACAGACAACACAGAGTTACACAGAACACAAGACAGATGAATGAGTCTATAGTACACAAGACAGATGGATGAGTCCACAGTACTAATCACAGATGGATGAGTCTACAGTACACGAGACAGATGGATGAGTCTACAGTACACAAGACATATGGATGAGTCTACAGAACACAAGACAGATGGATGAGTCTACAGTACACAAGACCGATGGATGAGTCTACAGTACACAAGACAGATGGATGAGTCTACAGTACACAAGACCGATGGATGAATCTACAGTACACAAGACCGATGGATGAGTCTACAGTACACAAGACCGATGGATCAATCAATGAAATGTATTTCAAATCAAATTGTATTAGTCTCATGCGCCGAGTACAACAGGTGTAGTAGACCTTACAGTGAAATGCTTACTTACAAGCCCTTAACCAACAGTGCCGTTTTAATAAAATCCATAAAAAAACAAGAGATAAGAATAACAACTAATTCAAGAACAGGGGGTACCCGGGGTACCGGTACAGAGTCAATGTGTCAATGGGGGGGGGGGGGGGGGGGGGGGGGGGCACCGGTGTCGCGTTAATTGAGATAATGATGTACATGTAGGTAGAGTTATTAAAGCGGCTATGCAAAGATAATAAGAGAGTAGCAGCAGCGTGGGGGAGGGGGGGGGGGCAATGTAAAAAGTTTATAATGCCCTTTTTACATCAGCAGATGTCACAAAGTGCTGTACAGAAACCCAGCCTACAACTCCAAACAGCAAGCAATGCAGATGTAGAAGCACGGTGGCCAGGAAAAACTCCCTAGAAAGGCAGGAACCTAGGAAGATACCAGGTTATGAGGGGTGGCCAGTCCTCTTCTGGCTGTGCCGGGTGGAGTTTAAAAGATTACATGGCCATTTAAGGCCAGATTGTTCTTCAAGATGTTCAAATGTTCATAGATGACTAGCAGGGTCAAATAATAATTAGAGGTTGTAGAGGGTGCAACAGGTCAGCACCTCAGGAGTAAATGTCAGTTGGCTTTTCATAGCCGAGCATTCAGAGTTTGAGACAGCAGGTGCGGTAGAGAGAGAGAGAGAGAGAGAGTCGAAAACAGCAGGTCTGGGACAGGTAGCACGTCCGGTGAACAGGTCAGGGTTCCATATCCACAGGCAGAACAGTTGAAACTGGAGCAGCAGCACGACCAGGTGG
The DNA here is from genome assembly GCF_013265735.2 of Oncorhynchus mykiss. NCBI lineage: Eukaryota > Metazoa > Chordata > Actinopteri > Salmoniformes > Salmonidae > Oncorhynchus > Oncorhynchus mykiss. Next base: position 90,022,688 of record NC_048570.1, read on the forward strand.
ACTGGGCACAGCAAAGAGTCATCAGGCCAGGTAGTCCTGGGGCATGGTCCTCGATTAACCTGTACCCATGCACATTGACCCGGTACCAGTACCCCCTGTATATAGCCTCGTTACTGTTATGTAAATGTAGTGTGTTACCTATTGATTGATTAGATTTTTTTTACTTTAGTTTATTTAGTAAATCTTTTTTATAACTCTATTTCTTGAACTGCATTGTTGGTTCATGGCTTGTAAGTAAGCATTTCAGAGTAAGGTATATTACAGCTGTTGTATTTGGTGCATGTGACAAATACGATTTGATTTGACAGGGAAACAGAACGATCCTCATGGCTCTGTGCTGTACAGAGGGAGCATACTTCAATTCACACAGGATACCAGATAAGACAGGAGAATTACACCAGATATAACAGACTGACCCTAGCCCGCCGGCACATAGACTATTGCAGCATAAATACTGGAGGCTGAGACAGGGGTGGGGCGGGGGACACTGTGGCCCCGTCTGATGATACCTGTGGACAGGGCCAACCAGGCAGGATATAACCCCGCCCACTTTGCCAAAGCACAATCACCACACCACTAGAGGGATATCAACAGTCCATGAAATTACTACCCTGAGACTAGGCTGAGTATAGCCAACAAAGATCTCCCCCACCGCATGAGCCCGAGGGAGAGCAAACCCGGACAGGAAGATCACATCTGTGACTCAACCCTCCAGCACGGCATGGAAGAGCACTAGTAAGCCAGTGACTCAGCCCCCTTAATAGGGTCAGAGGCAGAGAATCCCAGTGGAGAGAGGGCAGCCGGCCAGGCAGAGACAGCAAGAGCGGTTCGTCGCTCCAGTGCCTTTCCATTCACCTTCACACTCCTGGGCCAGACTACACTCAATCATATGACCTACTGAAGAGATGAGTATTCAGTAATGACTTAAAGGTTGAGAACGAGTCTGCGTCTCTCACATGGATAAAAATGGAGCTCTATAGGAGAAAGCCCTGCCTCCAGCTGTTTGTTTAGAAATTCTATGGACAATAAGGAGGCTTGGGCCTTGGGACCGTAGCGTACATGTAAGTATGTACCACAGGACCAAATCGGAGACATAGGTAGGAACAAGCCTTGAAACCTTGAAATCAGCCCGAGCCTTAACAGGAAGACAGTGTAGAGAGACTAGCACTGGAGTAATATGATCAAATATTATGGTTCTAGTCAGGATTCTAGCAGCCGTGTTTTTCACTAACTGAAGTTATTTAGTGCATTATCCCGGTAGCCAGAGAGTAGAGCATTGCAGTAGTCTAATCTAGAAGTGGCAAAAGCATGGATTAGCTTTTCTGCATCGGTTTTGAGCAAAATGTTTCTGACTTTTGCAATGTTAAGAAGATGGAAAAAAGCTGTCCTTGAAGTCTTATTGATATGTTCGTGAAAAGAGAGATCAGGGTCCAGAATAACGCCGAGGTGCTTCACAGTTTTATTTGAAACGACTGTACAACCATCAAGATTAATTGTCAGATCCAACATTCGATATCTTTGTTTCTTTGGATATAGAACTAGCATATCTGTTTTGTCAGAGTTTAAAAGTTAAAAAATTGCCGCCGTCCACTTCCTTATTTTGGAAACATAGGCTCCCATGGTAGGTCATTTTTGGGCTTTACCATGTTTAATCGAAATGTACAGCTGTGTGTCATCCATATGATGTTTCTGAATGACATCCCCAAGAGGTAGAAAATATAGTGAAAGCAATAGTGGTCCTAAAACGGAACCTTGAGTAACGCCTAAACGTAAATTGATCTGTCAGAGGACAAACCATCCACAGAGACGAACTGATATCTTTCCAACAGATAGGAACTTGTCCGTGTAGACCAATTTGGGTTTCTAGTCTCTCCAAAATAATGTGGTGATCGATGGTGTCAAAAACAGCACTAAGGTCTAGGAGCACCAGGACAGATGCAGAGCCTTGATCCGACGCTATTAAAGGTCATTTACCACCTTGACGAGTGCAGTCTCAGTGCTATGATGGGGTCTAAAACCAGACTGAAGCATTTCATATACAGTATTTGTCTTCAGGAAGAAAGTGAGTTGCTACGCAACAGATTTTTCAAAAAAGGGTTAGAGGAACTGGAGATCGTTTTTGACATTTTCCTGGTCAAGGTTTGGGGTTTTCAAGAGAGGCTTTATTGCTGCCACTTTAAGTGAGTTTGGTTGAGTCTACAGTACACAAGACAGATGGATGGATGAGTCTACAGTACACAAGACAGATCTCTTACAGACCTCCGCTGAGTCTTCAGTAGTGAAAACTTGATAAGCTAAGGGAGCAGGTCTCCCCAGACCAGATGGTAGGTGAGGGGGAAGGGACTGTAACAAAGGCAAAAACATTGAGCGCATTAAACCGATTGGGAATTTAAACCGGTTTGTCAGCGCAGTTCAATACCTTGTTAGCCCTCTGAGCTAAAGCCTATAGGCATTCAACATGATTCTTACACTACTCATGAGAATACGTTATCTCAGCCTCTCTCTGAGTTGGCTAAGTGATTTTACACTGCATTCATCATTTGCTATTGTATTTCAAGCCGCCCAACCTGCTGAAAGGCAACATACATACATGCACAAATCTAACAATAATGATATCCACCACCTGCAGGATTCAGTGTAAGCTAAGCCTACAGGTACAATGTTAGTTGGCCTGGTCGGGGAGGGACTTGGTCAGGCCAGCTCATCATTTAGACACACTGCCTGTAGACAGATCACACTGTGCTCTGAGGAAGCTGAACACTTCCTCATTCATCATGCTATCATCCCCGCATCCTCCCCCCCATCCTCTCTCCATCCTCCCCCGCCCGGTCTGACTCTCTCCCCTCCCAACGTTGCTTAAATGATGGATGAGGTGAACATCCACAAGCCTTACTCTCTCGTCAAAGGCCAAAAGACACAGACAGAGAGTTCATGCCCAGGCAATGGGTCACTTTTTATGGCTGGCAAGGGAAGGTCTACGTAACGTAGCTGCAGAGCCTTTGTAAGGGGCATTTCTGAAGGAAATTATATGCTGCTAGGTCCCACTTGACAGTGAGTGCCCTTAATACCTGTGTCTTTTCATGGTAGTTACCATGGCACACTCATTCTTACATACTGTAGTACTTTTAGGGTGAGATGTTCAGCCATCATTTTCAGTTAATCTACAAATCTAATGCACGTGAAAAATGTCATGAAATGTCAAAAGGAAATTGCACAAACTTAAAATAGATACAGGGTCGTTCCATTTGATTTAAATTTATTTTTGACCTTACACTTTTTGATGAGAACCAAACTTTCCATACATAGTATATACGTGTAGTATATACGTAGTATATACGTGCAGTATATACATATTATATACGTGTAGTATATACATATTATATACGTGTAGTATATACATATTATATACGTGTAGTATATACATATTATATACGTGTAGTATATACGTGTAGTATATACATATTATATACGTGTAGTATATACATATTATATCCTGTACATATTTTGACCGATGGTAGATGTGGTCAAAAGTTACTTTTTACACCTGAATACCAAAACATTTAGGAGATAGAGGTGCTAAAAGTTGACCCATTTTGCATACCCCACCCTACCATGAGACATCCTGGTATCATCACTGGAAAATATAAACGGTTGAGGTTGATATCATTTAAAACCTTACAAACAGGGTCGTCTAATTATTGTATAATTTCTAGATTATTAAGTCATGTTTTTTTTTTAAATGATGTAAGTCTTTAACTTTTACCATAGTTTATCTAAAAACGCATAAACCCTTTTATTTTGAAGTTTATTTTTTGCATATGCTTTGACTCTATTTTACATCATCTGATGTGTTTGTGTTGTGTCCTCCATCAGATGAGATAATCTGAGGTGTTTGTGTTGTGTCCTCCATCAGATGAGATAATCTGAGGTGTTTGTGTTGTGTCCTCCATCAGATGAGATAATCTGAGGTGTTTGTGTTGTGTCCTCCATCAAATGAGATAATCTGAGGTGTTTGTGTTGTGTCCTCCATCAGATGAGATAATCTGAGGTGTTTGTGTTGTGTCCTCCATCAGATGAGATAATCTGAGGTGTTTGTGTTGTGTCCTCCATCAAATGAGATAATCTGAGGTGTTTGTGTTGTGTCCTCCATCAGATGAGATAATCTGAGGTGTTTGTGTTGTGTCCTCCATCAGATGAGATAATCTGAGGTGTTTGTGTTGTGTCCTCCATCAGATGAGATAATCTGAGGTGTTTGTGTTGTGTCCTCCGTCAGGGAGTACCATAACCAGATCAATGTGAGGCTATATACAGGAAGTACCAGTACCAGATTAATGTGGAGCTGTATACAGGAAGTACCAGTACCAGATCAATGTGGAGCTATATATAGGGAGAACCAGTACCAGATCAATGTGTAGCCATATACAGGGAGTACCAGATCAATGTGAGGCTATATACAGGGAGTACCAGTACCAGATCAATGTGAAGCTATATACAGGGAGTACCAGTACCAGATCAATGTGGAGCTATATACAGGGAGAACCACTACCAGATCAATGTGAGGCTATATACAGGGAGAACCAGTACCAGATTAATGTGGAGCTGTATACAGGAAGTACCAGTACCAGATCAATGTGGAGCTATATACAGGAAGTACCAGTACCAGATCAATGTGGAGCTATATACAGGAAGTACCAGTACCAGATCAATGTGGAGCTATATACAGGAAGTACCAGTACCAGATCAATGTGAAGCTATATACAGGGAGTACCAGTACCAGATCAATGTGGAGCTATATACAGGGAGAACCACTACCAGATCAATGTGAAGCTATATACAGGGAGAACCAGTACCAGATTAATGTGGAGCTGTATACAGGAAGTACCAGTACCAGATCAATGTGGAGCTATATACAGGAAGTACCAGTACCAGATCAATGTGGAGCTATATACAGGAAGTACCAGTACCAGATCAATGTGGAGCTATATACAGGAAGTACCAGTACCAGATCAATGTGGAGCTATATACAGGAAGTACCAGTACCAGATCAATGTGGAGCTATATATAGGGTGTACCAGTACCAGATCAATGTGCAGCTAAATACAGGGAGTACCAGTACCAGACCAATGTGGAGCTATATACAGGAAGTACCACTACCAGATCTATGTGGAGCTATATACAGGGTGTACCAGTATCAGATCACTGTGAAGCTATATACAGGAAATACTAGTACCAGATCAATGTGAAGCTATATACAGGAAGTACCAGTACCAGATTAATTTTGGAGCTATATACAGGGAGTACCAGTACCAGATCAATTTGGAGCTATATACAGGAAGTACCAGTACCAGAACAATGTGAAGCTATATACAGGAAGTACCAGTACCAGATCAATGTGAAGCTATATACAGGAAGTACCAGTACCAGATCAATGTGGAGCTATATACAGGAAGTACCAGTACCAGATCAATGTGGAGCTGTATACAGGGGGTACCAGTACCAGATCAATGTGGAGCTATATACAGGAAGTACCAGTACCAGATCAATGTGAAGCTATATACAGGAAGTACCAGTACCAGATCAATGTGGAGCTATATACAGGAAGTACCAGTACCAGATCAATGTGGAGCTATATACAGGAAGTACAGTGCATTCGGAAAGTATTCAGACCTCTTGACTTTTTCCACATTTTGTTACATTACAGCCTTATTCTAAAATGTATTAAATGACAAAGCAAAAACAGGTTTTTAGAAATGGAAATATCACATTTACATAAGTGTTCAGACCCTTCACTCAGTACTTTGTTGAAGCACCTGTGGCAGCGATTACAGTCTTGTGTCTTCTTCAGTATGATGCTACAAGCTTAGCACACCTGTAAATGGGGAGTTTTTCCCATTCTTCTCTGCAGATCCTCTCAAGCTATGTCAGGTTGGATGGGGAGCATTCCTGCACAGCTTTTTTCAGGTCTCTCCAGAGATGTTCGATCGGGTTCAAGTCATGGGTCATTCAAGGGCGTTCAGAGACTTGTTCCAAAGCCACTCCTGTGTTGCAGTGGTTGTGTGCTTAGGGTCATTGTCCTGTTGGCAGGTAAGCTCTTCTTGCCATAAAATGTACTTGGTATTTTACCAAATCTGGCTTTCTTCTGTATACCACCCCTACCTTGTCACAACACAATTGATTGGCTCAAGGAAAGAAGGAAAAGAAGGAAGGAAAGAAATTCCACAAATTAACTTTTAAGAAGACACACCTGTTAATTGAAATGCTTTCCAGGTGACTGACTACCTCATGAAGCTGGTTGAGAGAATGCCAAGAGTGTGTAAAGCTGTCATCAAGGCAAAGGGTGGCTACTTTGAAGAATCTCAAATATAAAATGTAATCACTTTTTTGGTTAGTACATGATTCCATATGTGTTATTTCATAGTTGTGATGTCTTCAATATTATTCTACAATGTAGAAAATAATACAAATAAAGAAAAACCCTAGAATGAGTAGGTGTGTCCAAACTTTTTACTGTTGGAAGGTGAGCTGTTCTTGCCATAATATGGACTTTTACCAAATTGGGCCCCTACCTTGTCACAACACAACTGATTGGCTCAAACGCATTAAGAAGCAAAGAAATTCCACAAATGAACTTTTAGATGTGTAGATGTGTCCAAACTTTTGACTGGTACTGTACATGAAGACAGTGTAAAGTGACTAGGCATCAGGATAGATAATAATAAGGTATTTGAGGTAGATATGTACATGAAGGCAGGGTAAATTGACTAGACATCAGGATAGATAATAATAAGGTATTTGAGGTAGATATGTACATGAAGGCAGGGTAAATTGACTAGGCATCAGGATAGATAATAATAAGGTATTTGAGGTAGATATGTACATGAAGGCAGGGTAAAGTGACTAAGTAGCAGGATAGATAATAATAATAAGGTATTTGAGGTAGATATTGTTGGTTCCGTTTTTCTGTGCACCGTTTTATTTACTTAACAAATAAGGAACACACAAAATGTGCACTTATAAATCATAACAATTTTAATCAAAATACAGCTGTAGACAGAAGTCAAAAGATCAAACATCACACATACAACTGATGTCTCACCTGAGTTCTGCCAAATAGGAAAAGTCCCAAGTTATTTTATTAAGCCCGAAGTCCAGCCCTAGTGATGTCACTGCATACGTCATTACCTTCTACTCATCAGACCAAGCCCCTGCATACACAGCTATACAAACTTGCAAGAGAGATACAATAGTTCCAGCATTTTCTAAGGGCTCAGCAGTAAATGTCCACTCCCCAAGTTGATTTATAGAGGTATGTCTGACTGGTCTCTTATCTCCCCTGCAGGGTTCTGTATTTATATTTGAGATGCTTTTCTCACAGACCGTTTCTTTATAAGAGGCAGAGACTAGAAAAGAACTGTGAAACAATGTTAAACCTTATAATGTATATATATTCTTAATCAGTAGTCTAGGACCCTATACATGTAATGTGGGAGGGTATTATAGCCCTTCCCCTTCTATTAATACAACATAAGCATAATCAATTATTATAATACATCACACATTTGGTGCAGCTCCTATCATGACCCCAATTTGACCCCATCAATATGTACATGAAGGAAGGGTAAATTGACTAGGCATCAGGATAGATAATAATAAGGTATTTGAGGTAGATATGTACATGAAGGCAGGGTAAAGTGACTAGGCATCAGGATAGATAATAATAAGGTATTTGAGGTAGATATGTACATGAAGGCAGGGTAAAGTGACTAGGCATCAGGATAGATAATAATAAGGTATTTGAGGTAGATATGTACATGAAGGCAGGGTAAAGTGACTAGGCATCAGGATAGATAATAATAAGGTATTTGAGGTAAATATGTACATGAAGGCAGGGTAAAGTGACCAGGCATCAGGATAGATAATAATAAGGTATTTGAGGTAGATATGTACATGAAGGCAGGGTAAAGTGACCAGGCATCAGGATAGATAATAATAAGGTATTTGAGGTAGATATGTACATGAAGACAGGGTAAAGTGACCAGGCATCAGGATAGATAATAATAAGAGAAAACTAAAGAACAGAGTAGCAGCAGCATATGATGAGTGTAAAGGTGTGTGTGTGTTTGTTGTCTTGTGTGTGTGTAAGTTTAGTGTGTGTGAGTGGGTGATTGTGTATGCATAGTGTCTACACTGATTTTACAAAACATGCTCTTTCCAAGACATAGACTGACCAGGTGAATCCAGGTGAAATATATGATCCTTTATTGATGTAACTTGTTAAATCCACTTCAATCAGTGTAGATGAAGGGGAGGAGACAGGTAACATAAGGATTTTTAGGCCTTGAGACAATTGGGACATGGATTGTGCATGTGTGCCATGCAGAGGGTGACTGGGCAAGACAACAGATGTAAGTGCCTTTGAACGGTGTATGGTAGTAGGTGCCAGGCGCACCGTTTTGAGTGTGTCAAGAACTGCAAAGCTGCTGGGTTTTTCACACTCAACAGTTTCCCTTGTGTTCCACTACCCACACAACTGTGGGAAGCATTGGAGTCAACATGGGCCAGCATCCCTGTGGAATCCCATTTGACCCCTAATAGAGTCCAAGTCTCGACGAATTGAGGCTGTTCTGAGCGAAAAGGTGGGTGCAACTCAATATTGGGAAGGTGTTCCTAATGTTTTGTACACTCAGTGTATAGTCTTATGTGTGTTCATAGAGTCAGTGCAAGATGGGGTAGCTGCAGATAGTCCGCAATCGTTTAAGGAACAATTTAGCAGACTTATGGCTATTTCGCAGTCTTATGGCTTGGGGCTTGAAGCTATCTCGGAGCCTGTTGGTCTGGGAGCCGATGCTCCAGGACCTGTTAGTCGGATGGTAGCAGAGTGAACAGTCTATGGCTTGGGGCTTGAAGCTGTCTCGGAGCCTGTTGGTCTGGGAGCCGATGCTCCAGGACCTGTTAGTCGGATGGTAGCAGAGTGAACAGTCAATGGCTTGGGGCTTGAAGCTGTCTCGGAGCCTGTTGGTCTGGGAGCCGATGCTCCAAGACCTGTTAGTCGGATGGTAGCAGAGTGAACAGTCTATGGCTTGGGGCTTGAAGCTGTCTCGGAGCCTGTTGGTCTGGGAGCCGATGCTCCAGGATCTGTTAGTCGGATGGTAGCAGAGTGAACAGTCTATGGCTTGGGTGGCTGGAGTCGTTGGCAATTTTTCAGGCCTTCCTCTGACCCCGCCCGATATAGAGGTCCTGGATGGCAGGGAGCCATGACAAATATTTTCAGCCTCCTGAAGGGGAAAGAGGCGCTTTCGTGTCTTTCTTCACAACTGTGTGTGTGTGTGTGTGTGTGTGTGTGTGTGTGTGTGTGTGTGTGTGTGTGTGTGTGTGTGTGTGTGCATGCGTGCGTGCGTGCGTGCGTGCGTGTGTGCGTGCGTGTGGACCATGTCCTTAGTGATGTGGACGCCAAGGAACTTGATGCTCCCTTCAGACCACTTCAATTTAGCTGGTACATCATTGACATTTAAATTGAATTGACATTTTTACTTTCAATTACTACTACAAAGATGGCCGCCGGTCCACCCATCATCAAATGTCAACTTAAATAGGAATGTCTGTTCTATTATCTACAGTTCCGATTTCAATAGGTTTCCAATGGAAGATTGACAGTCTAATGTAAAACCAATATTAGAAAGGTATTGATATTGATATTCTTAGTCAAGTCAACATTCTCTGATGTGTGGACCTCCAACCATCTTCGTCCCACCATAGTCAAGTCGACATTCTCTGATGTGTGGACCTCCAACCATCTTCGTCCCACCATAGTCAAGTCGACATTCTCTGATGTGTGGACCTCCAACCATCTTCGTCCCACCATAGTCAAGTCGACATTCTCTGATGTGTGGACCTCCAACCATCTTCGTCCCACCATAGTCAAGTCGACATTCTCTGATGTGTGGACCTCCAACCATCTTCGTCCCACCATAGTCAAGTCGACATTCTCTGATGTGTGGACCTCCAACCATCTTCGTCCCACCATAGTCAAGTCGACATTCTCTGATGTGTGGACCTCCAACCATCTTCGTCCCACCATAGTCAAGTCGACATTCTCTGATGTGTGGACCTCCAACCATCTTCGTCCCACCATTTGAAAGTTGACATTTCAATTAAACAGCTGTTTTAGTACATTTATCAGCCAAAACCTGACACCCAGCCTGTATTCAAGAGTATGCTGTGTTTCAACCGATGGTGGGCACGACACAAACACCTCAAATGATGTCAAATAGGGTCAAAGCTACAACATATGTGGAGGAAAAAATGTAGTTTGCGTTTAAAAAAAATGTTTTTTTGTTAAAGGTAAAATTTTTAAAAAAAAGACAATTTCCATTAAACTTTAAAAGAAATACTGTTTGACAAACCTGTTTGTAAGGTTTTAAATGATATCAACCTCAACCGTTTATATTTTCTAGTGATGAAGACATGGATGTCTCATGGTGGGGTACAGTACGCAAAATGGTCAACATTGAGCACCTCTATCTCCTAAATGTTTTGTCATTTATGTCCAAAAATATACTTTCTGATCACTTCTACCGCGGGCAAATACATATTGAACATTTGGTGGAAACCAAAAGGAGTGCAGTCAAAAAGTGATTGAAATCAATGGAATGACCCTGCAATAGTTGTGATTTCCGTGCAACACTGTCTGTCTCTACACTGTAATTCCACTGCCGTTGTACCTGCCAGGTAAATACTAAAGTATTACGGACATTTGTTAGTTAAAGTGGGACTCCTCTATGTTTTAATAGTGAACAGCTAAGAGTTTCATCAGATCATGTTTCCCATCACTCCAAGCTGAGTAATGACTGTGAAGAGTACTGTCCATCAACCAGTACTCTGAACTCTATCTTTATTAATTGACTTCTGACTTAAAATGAAGGTAGCTTGAAATGTTGTCATTTAGTGGTGTTAAAAGGCCACTTCAATGAGAAATGAGTCATCATTGTTTACAATTATTCACCCAGAAGCTTTCATTAAAACAATCCTGGAAGCGTGTAACAGCCAAACTGTGAAGCATTCAACAGCCAAACTGTGAAGTGTGCAACAGCCAAACTGTGAAGTGTGCAACAGCCAAACTGTGAAGTGTGCAACAGCCAAACTGTGAAGCGAATCAACAGCCAAACTGTGAAGTGTGCAACAGCCAAACTGTGAAGTGTGCAACAGCCAAACTGTGAAGTGTGCAACAGCCAAACTGTGAAGTGTGCAACAGCCAAACTGTGAAGTGTGCAACAGCCAAACTGTGAAGCGAATCAACAGCCAAACTGTGAAGCGAATCAACAGCCAAACTGTGAAGCGAATCAACAGCCAAACTGTGAAGTGTGCAACAGCCAAACTGTGAAGTGTGCAACAGCCAAACTGTGAAGCGAATCAACAGCCAAACTGTGAAGCGAATCAACAGCCAAACTGTGAAGCGAATCAACAGCCAAACTGTGAAGTGTGCAACAGCCAAACTGTGAAGTGTGCAACAGCCAAACTGTGAAGTGTGCAACAGCCAAACTGTGAAGTGTTCAACAGCCAAACTGTGAAGTGTGCAACAGCCAAACTGTGAAGTGTGCAACAGCCAATCTGTGAAGTGTGCAACAGCCAAACTTTGAAGTGTGCAACAGCCAAAATGTGAAAAGTGTGTCTGGACTGCTGCATTTTCTTGGAGTGAGACAGTTTTTTTTGTCAGGTTCATAATTTGAATTTAAAGATGGAATTCGAGGAAACAGCAGCATGTTCGCCCCGGCGCCTTTGTTCGCGTTTTGGTTTTGATGATGTAACGGAGGAGAAACGGAGGAGAGGAACGTGATAAGCATGGGTACATATTCTGCTGTTCTATCGAGGGTGCAGTGATGTCTGAGGGGGAAACCATTTGTTGTCTCTGTAACTTATTTGTTGTTGTAATATCCCAAACGGACGTGCGGCGGTTCCACCAAATAAGGATTGTAGCTGTAAGCAGCCAAAACAGCTATTATATGTAGTCAAATATGAACATGTTTTTGAAGTGGCCAGATCTATCCGCAGTAAGCTATTCATTTTACAGTAAGCAAACCCAGCAACAGCAGTTATAATTTATCTTCATGTGTCAAACAGAGGTTTTCTAACAAAGTCTTTGACACAGTCGACACAGCCCCTGACACTAGCCCTGACATTAGCCCACTAGCCCTGACACTAGCCCACTAGCCCATTAGCCCACTAGCCCACTAGCCCTGACATTAGCCCACTAGCCCTGACACTAGCCCTGACATTAGCCCACTAGCCCCGACACTAGCCCTGACATTAGCCCACTAGCCCTGACACTAGCCCACTATCCCTGACACTAGCCCTGGCACTAGTCCTGACATTAGCCCACTAGCCCTGACACTAGTCCTGACATTAGCCCACTTGCCCTGACACTAGCCCTGACATTAGCCCACTAGCCCTGACACTAGCCCACTATCCCTGACACTAGCCCTGGCACTAGTCCTGACATTAGCCCACTAGCCCTGACACTAGTCCTGACATTAGCCCACTAGCCCTGACACTAGCCCACTAGCCCTGACACTAGCTCTGACACTAGCCCTGGCACTAGCCCTGACATTAGCCCACTATCCCTGACACTAGCCCACTAGCCCTGACATTAGCCCACTAGCCCTGACATTAGCCCACTAGCCCTGACATTAGCCCACTAGCCCTGACACTAGCACTGACATTAGCCCACTAGCCCTGACACTAGCCCACTATCCCTGACACTAGCCCTGGCACTAGTCCTGACATTAGCCCACTAGCCCTGACACTAGCCCTGGCACTAGTCCTGACATTAGCCCACTAGCCCTGACACTAGTCCTGACATTAGCCCACTAGCCCTGACACTAGCCCACTAGCCCTGACACTAGCCCACTAGCCCACTAGCCCTGACATTAGCCCACTAGCCCTGACATTAGCCCACTAGCCCTGACACTAGCCCTGACATTAGCCCACTAGCCCTGACACTAGCACTGACATTAGCCCACTAGCCCTGACACTAGCCCTGACATTAGCCCACTAGCCCTGACACTAGCCCACTAGCCCTGCCACTAACCCTGGCATTAGCCCACTAGCCCTGCCACTAGCTCTGACACTAGCCCTGGCACTAGCCCTGAAATTAGCCCACTAGCCCTGACATTAGTCCACTAGCCCTGGCACTAGCCCTGACATTAGCCCACTAGCCCTGACATTAGTCCACTAGCCCTGACATTAGTCCACTAGCCCCGGCACTAGCCCTGACATTAGTCCACTAGCCCTGGCACTAGCCCTGACATTAGCCCACTTTCCCTGACATTAGCCCACTTTCCCTGACACTAGCTCTGACACTAGCCCTGGCACTAGCCCTGACATTAGCCCACTAGCCCTGACATTAGTCCACTAGCCCTGGCACTAGCCCTAACATTAGCCCACTAGCCCTGACATTAGCCCACTAGCCCTGACATTAGTCCACTAGCCCTGGCACTAGCCCTGACATTAGCCCACTAGCCCTGACATTAGTCCACTAGCCCTGACATCAGTCCACTAGCCCTGGCACTAGCCCTGACATTAACCCACTAGCGTTGACTCTCCAAACCGTTTGCATGAATTTAGTTTAATTCATTTTCTACTTCTATATAGCCAGGGAGTCTTACCCATCAGCTAACTGAATAATATGAGCTCCACCTTTCCAGCTTGCAAATTTACTTCATTAACATAAGAGCCAAGCGAGTGGCATCCGTCCATTTTGGGCATTAGTGGCATCAGTCCATATAACAAGATAATGGTATGGGTGGAGATGTGAGGTATGAAGCCAAATATATGATCTCTCCGCAAATAGGCAGCAATGAATGGATGATAGTCTAGGTATTGAAACTACAGCTTTATAACACAAGTTGCATTGTTCCCTGGAGTATTTGTGAACAGTTGTGTTCCTCTGCAAGAATCTATTGGAATCAATAAGACCAGATTCAAGGTCAAATGCTTAAAACTGTATCTAAAAATACAGTCACGGAGAGAAAGCCAACTGTGTGAACGGTGTTGGTTATTAACACCAACTGTTTCAGTGTGCTTTTTGTGCTACACCAACTATAAGACTTCACATCCCTCTAGTGCTTCAGTGCCGGCCTTCTTGTTGATTTCATGATTTTGTGCTGATCCGCGTATTGATTGGCTGGTCTCGGGAGCAGCAGAGGCAGGCAGGTTGGTGGGCGCGTGGGCGTTTTATGATCTGTCCTCATCCTCTTTCCATCCTGTAAAGTGCTTAACAACAATCAATCTTTACTCCGCTCTTCAGAGATAGTGTTGGCTGTGAGGGCTGGTATTGATCAGCAAAGTCTCCAGGTAATCTTTACTCAAAATACAAACTTCACCTTTTCCCTGACTGAGGAGAAAGCAATGTAAAAAGAGCTGTATAACAGTCCGGTGCAATGATATATACAAGACCTCCATATTCATCCACCATCTCTGGTTAGGTCCTCTTAGTGGAGTATCAGACCTCAACCACCTGTAAGAGTCAAGGCCTGAATCAACACTCTACCAACAAGAAGAAACGCTATCAACTGAGGTAGGCCTTCTAGGTGAAACGCTGATTTCAGTTCAGTAGTGAGATGACCTTTCTTTGTTCCCTACCTTTGTTTTCCTCTCCTCTGTGTTGAATAAAGGTCAAAGTTCAGTTCAGTAGTGAGATGACCTTTCTTTGTTCCCTCCCTTTGTTTTCCACTCCTCTGTGTTGAATAAAGGTCAAAGTTCAGTTCAGTAGTGAGATGACCTTTCTTTGTTCCCTACCTTTGTTTTCCACTCCTCTGTGTTGAAGGGAGGTCAAAGTTCAGTTCAGTAGTGAGATGACCTTTCTTTGTTCCCTGCCTTTGTTTTCCTCTCCTCTGTGTTGAATAAAGGTCAAAGTTCAGTTCAGTAGTGAGATGACCTTTCTTTGTTCCCTCCCTTTGTTTTCCTCTCCTCTGTGTTGAATAAAGGTCAAAGTTCAGTTCAGTACTGAGATGACCTTTCTTTGTTCCCTCCCTTTGTTTTCCACTCCTCTGTGTTGAAGGGAGGTCAAAGTTCAGTTCAGTAGTGAGATGACCTTTCTTTGTTCCATACCTTTGTTTTCCACTCCTCTGTGTTGAAGGGAGGTCAAAGAAAAAGATATCGTTGCTAGATGAAACCTGAGAGACAGAACGAGTCCATTCCGTGTTCAGGAAGGCCTTGGGGTGACCGTCACTGACAGAGAGGACGAGTCCATTCCGTGTTCAGGAAGGCCTTGGGGTGACCGTCACTGACAGAGAGGATGAGTCCATTCCGTGTTCAGGAAGGCCTTGGGGTGACCGTCACTGACAGAGAGGACGAGTCCATTCCGTGTTCAGGAAGGCCTTGGGGTTACCGTCATTGACAGAGAGGACGAGTCCATTCCGTGTTCAGGAAGGCCTTGGGGTGACCGTCACTGACAGAGAGGACGAGTCCATTCCGTGTTCAGGAAGGCCTTGGGGTGACCGTCACTGACAGAGAGGACGAGTCCATTCCGTGTTCAGGAAGGCCTTGGGGTGACCGTCACTGACAGAGAGGACGAGTCCATTCCGTGTTCAGGAAGGCCTTGGGGTGACCGTCACTGACAGAGAGGACGAGTCCATTCCGTGGTCAGGAAGGCCTTGGGGTGACCGTCACTGACAGAGAGAACGAGTCCATTCCGTGTTCAGGAAGGCCTTGGGGTGACCGTCACTGACAGAGAGGACGAGTCCATTCCGTGTTCAGGAAGGCCTTGGGGTGACCGTCACTGACAGAGAGGACGAGTCCATTCCGTGTTCAGGAAGGCCTTGGGGTGACCGTCACTGACAGAGAGGACGAGTCCATTCCGTGTTCAGGAATGCCTTGGGGTGACCGTCACTGACAGAGAGGACGAGTCCATTCCGTGTTCAGGAAGGCCTTGGGGTGACCGTCACTGACAGAGAGGACGAGTCCATTCCGTGTTCAGGAAGGCCTTGGGGTGACCGTCACTGACAGAGAGGACGAGTCCATTCCGTGTTCAGGAAGGCCTTGGGGTGACCGTCACTGACAGAGAGGACGAGTCCATTCCGTGTTCAGGAAGGCCTTGGGGTGACCGTCACTGACAGAGAGGACGAGTCCATTCCGTGTTCAGGAAGGCCTTGGGGTGACCGTCACTGACAGAGAGGACGAGTCCATTCCGTGTTCAGGAAGGCCTTGGGGTGACCGTCACTGACAGAGAGGACGAGTCCATTCGGTGTTCAGGAAGGCCTTGGGGTGACCGTCACTGACAGACTGACAGTCGGGATAAGTGTCAGGTCTAATGGAGACCTGCTTTTCTTCTCTTTGACATCTTCCACCAAACTGACAGGAACGCTGAGGTCATCCTATAACCTGTCATCCTCCACCAAACTGACAGGAACGCTGAGGTCATCCTATAACCTGTCATCCTCCACCAAACTGACAGGAACGCTGAGGTCATCCTATAACCTGTCATCCTCCACCAAACTGACAGGAACGCTGAGGTCATCCTATAACCTGTCATCCTCCACCAAACTGACAGGAACGCTGAGGTCATCCTATAACCTGTCATCCTCCACCAAACTGACAGGAACGCTGAGGTCATCCTATAACTTCCCTCCTCTGTCATCACGGCCCTGAAGCATGATCACTCATCTTCACCACTCTCTCGTTTGATTTTGCGTGCAGCAAGTTCAAGTAGGATGGCAATGGAATGAAACTGGAGGAACTTAGCCAGAGGTGGGCGAAACATGCCAACCCAAATCACAGAAGTAGTACAACTCATAGTGTACAACAGGGAGAGCCTCTCTTCTTCTTCTCTCTCTTCATGTTTATGCTAATGAGCCTCATTACCATGCTTTGTAGAAATCTGGGGCTGTACTGGAAGTCATGTGATCAGCACTCAGTACAGTTTTTGGAGGTCATTCAAATCCAATGGGGATCCAGTGCAATTAATCAAAATAATGTATTCGGGAAAAACAACGCAGTAGGACAGCGAAGTTCACCGTCGATGGGAGGTGGACTGTATTTGACGGCGCGCCAGGTATCCATATTGGCATGGAGACCGAGGGAGTTTTGGATAATTCTTCATGTACATTGTTTGACTTCTCCTTGCCTATCCCAGAGAGACCAAGAGAAGAGTAAAATAATTCAGATGCTGGAATACTTCATCTTAAAGAGTATTTTCATGTTGTTTGGATATTGCCTGTGTGTTGAAGAGTGAAGTGATTGAGTGGAAAATATGTAGAAAGCACAGGATGTTGGGTCATTGAATGAGGGCCTGGTGTGTCTTTGTGAGTTACAGCGGCTGTCATGTAGTCTGGCTGACACGAGCTCTCAAAGTCTTCTTGTTGTGTGGTCACGTGGCAGTCAGGCTAGATGTCATGAAGCTTAGCGCAAATAATGATAAGGATTCTGTTTAAGAATGACAAGTAAATGATGATAAGGATTCTGTTTAGGAATAACAAGTAAATGATAAGGATTCTGTGTAGGAATAACAAGTAAATGATAAGGATTCTGTTTAGGAATAACAAGTAAATGATAAGGATTATGTTTAGGAATAACAAGTAAATGATAAGGATTCTGTGTAGGAATAACAAGTAAATGATGATAAGGATTCTGTTTAAGAATGACAAGTAAATGATGATAAGGATTCTGTTTAGGAATAACAAGTAAATGATAATAAGGATTCTGTTGAGGAATAACAAGTAAATGATAATAAGGATTCGGTTTAGGAATAACAAGCAAATGATGATAAGGATTCTGTTGAGAAATAACAAGCAAATGATGATAAGGATTCTGTTTAGGAATAACAAGCAAATGAGAAAATTGATTTACTCATACACGTATGCTCAAGAAAGATGCAAGCTCAAGGATGACACGTGCTCAATGATGACAAGGTGTTTTACATACAATGTGTGAGTTTTGTATAGGACAAGGGCCTCACACCCTGAAGTATCAGTGTGTTCAGTGGAATAGGAAAAAAGGAAGGTAAATAAGTGTCTACCCATCAAGTCAGTTCAATTCCTACTTAATTACCAATAAGTAATGTTTGATTTAAAAATATACATATATCCTCTAGTAAGGCCACAGCTGAAATGGTAAATAAAAGTAAATGAAAGGGTAAATATGCTATTATGTTTCTACCTTTATACTAAGGCTGTAAAACGACTAAAACATCTTGAATTAATTGCATGATTTGCTCTGATTATCGGGACTAATCTCAAATTCAGAATTTGCTCGAATTGAGCTGTAATTTTAAGATTTTGTTTTATACAGAAAAAGCATTAAAAGAATATTGACGGCTTGATTTTGTCCAAAATCAAGAAACGGTTCGCAAAATCAGGTAAATGAATAAAGCCCCCCTTTCTTTAACTTCAATGTCAACTTGTTTTCATAATGTTGTTTTTACCTGTAATGAGTATGTACTGCATTTTGGATGTTTTGATAATGTTGTTTTTACCTGTAATGAGTATGTACTGTATTTTGGATGTTTTAATAATGTTGTTTTTGCCTGTAATGAGTATGTACTGTATTTTGGATGTTTTGATAATGTTGTTTTTGCCTGTAATGAGTATGTACTGTATTTTGGATGTTTTGATAATGTTGTTTTTACCTGTAATGAGTATGTACTGTATTTTGGATGTTTTGATAATGTTGTTTTTACCTTTAATGAATATGTACTGTATTTTGGATGTTTTGATAATGTTGTTTTTACTGTAATGAGTATGTACTGTATTTTGGATGTTTTGATAATGTTGTTTTTACCTGTAATGAGTATGTACTGTATTTTGGATGTTTTGATAATGTTGTTTTTACCTTTAATGAATATGTACTGTATTTTGGATGTTTTGATAATGTTGTTTTTACTGTAATGAGTATGTACTGCATTTTGGATGTTTTGATAATGTTGTTTTTACCTGTAATGAGTATGTACTGTATTTTGGATGTTTTGATAATGTTGTTTTTACCTGTAATGAGTATGTACTGTATTTTGGATGTTTTGATAATGTTGTTTTTACCTGTAATGAGTATGTACTGTATTTTGGATGTTTTGATAATGTTGTTTTTACCTGTAATGAGTATGTACTGTATTTTGGATGTTTTGATAATGTTGTTTTTACCTGTAATGAGTATGTACTGTATTTTTGATGTTTTCAGTGTATTCTGAATGCTTTCAGACAATGTGACGAATCACGATAAAGAAAAAAAATGTGCTCTAAAATAACAAAAAGTGAATTTGAATTGACTGATGATGTCACGGCTGTTGAAGGAGGAGGACCAAGGTGCAGCGGTGGTGAGGGTACATATTCTTTATTTAAGATGACGCCGACAAAAACAATAAACACTACAAACAAACCGTGAAGCTAAAGGCTATGTGCCCTAAACAAAAGCCAACTTCCCACAAAGAAAGGAGAGAAAAAGGGCTACCTAAGTATGGTTCCCAATCAGAGACAACGATAGACAGCTGTCCCTGATTGAGAACCATACCCGGCCAAAACATAGAAATACAAAATCATAGATAACAAAACATAGAATGCCCACCCCAAATCACACCTTGACCAAACCAAATAGAGACATTTAAAAGCTCTCTAAGGTCAGAGCGTGACAGATGAACTCTTGACAGCTCTACGTTATACACTACTGGTCAGTGGATTCAACTGCTTTGTCCTGTAGACTCATAGACTACACTTAAGAGTTTTTTCTGTTATCTTTCTGGGTTTTGCATCCTTTCAAACCACTAAATAGTTTAAAACCACCACAAACTCAGACAGAAATAGGCATCGCCCTACTTCGGGGACATGGAGGCGCAGACACTCTCCACATTACCTGGGACATGGTAATAGCGCCGCATCGCTCCTCCCTCCTAAGAGAATTTAGCCCAGATGTGACAGGCATACTCTGCAGTTGCGTTGAAAGTCTTGGGTTCGTCTTCTGCTGGGACTCAGGGAGAGGAGTTGATGCCGACTCAGCCTTTAGTCTCTGCATGGGCCTCATCTTATGGATCTCTTATGTTGGGGGTGGCCACTTAATATTCAATCAAGGCTGGGAGAACAAGTGCATTGGGGGTAGCCATCTTAATAATTGAAGGACAGCCTTGGTACAGTAGCTATGGAAAATCCTTGGAAGTTTTTTTTTTCTGGCTCTTGAAGTTTGTCCCAGAAAGCTGTGAGACTTGTTTTTTCAAGACAGCTGATCCCAAACTCCCTATAGGCAGATATAGAAAGAGATGAATGAGGAAGAAACAGACAATGCATTGGCCAACATCAAATGCAGTGTGACAGTGCAGGGGCTGTGGGCCAAACGGAAGGAGATTAACCAATGGAAGGCCTTGTTCCTCAGGGATTTGTTAACACTGTAACTGGTCGCTTTCCTCCGTGTCCTTCAATTTATTTGGCAGTTTACTGCTTCAGGTATTTAAAGGTTCTGAAAATTACATTTGGCTACCTTCCAGGAAGTTGGAAAAGACAGGCTGAGTGGGTGGGGAGCTTATATTCATGAGTTCGCCTTGACTGACAGCTCTTTTGAAACGCCTATTTCAAGCAACTTGGATGCAGTGAGCAGTGTTACAGTTAAATCATCTCAAGCTAATTTGGTGAAACACAAAGCAACTCAAACAACATTGAAATTGCATCAATGATATCCATTTTTTTATTTTTTTTATTAATCTCCCATTTGGCATGTCTCTTGTGATGCGGTTCACAGCACCACTGACTGATGTGTTGACTTGACAACTGCGTCTGTGTTTTGAATGACCCATCGCTTCCTTTTGTTTCATGCTGGCTGAAGACCTAGCTAGCCAGCAACATGCTAACACCAGACGCAGAGGAAAGGGGTGACATATAAATATATTTGCCATAGATGAATCGGGTAAACTTTGAATTATATTTGCTGACGCTCTACAGTAAAATGTGGGAACCAGTAGAGTTGCTATCTATCCATATATACCACGCCCCTCTGCAGGCATGCCTTCTCCGATATTGGTTACAAGGCAGTACTTATTTAAATTAGGTAAGAGAATCACGTTACCATTGATGTATTAAAATGAGCGTTAAGGTCCCCTTGTCCCCTTAATAATGAATCCAAGTGTTTGACATGGGGGAGGGGACCAGTAACTTTATAATCAAACTTTATCAATGTAGAAGCAACAGTCATTTTTCATACTTTAGTCATCATACTTCGATCAGTTTTCATCAAAATATCATACATTTCCTGAAAAACCTGATTTTGACTGTTCATGACCTTTTAACATGGTCATGATGCAACAGGCTTGTCATTAGCGTCACATGAACCACAGTTAATGATGAACTGACGAAGCAATTCCCCAAAATAAAAAGGTTAGGTGCTCGATGCCACGATGTGACCTAGAACACATTCCCATTCGGGTCCCAAACTAACGAAAAACGTATTACATCTTTATAGAGAGTTCATAAAGTCTTCATAAGCACTACACAGATTATTTATAAATACTTTAGAAGCAGTCACTGCCACTTGATAAAGTACATAGAAGATCCATTAAAGTAGGTTCTTTGGCACCCTAGCATGGATTTTGCCAAGACCCGTAAAGCCTAATTTAAAACCTTATTAAACGTTTTTTTTTGTTTAAAGTAGGAGCCAAATAGTTAATGTTGGCTGTCATGTCAGGTGGAATTTCTATGATGTTTAATTTGACCAAGTAACTAAATCAATGGAAGTATTCGGAGCAAAACAGTTGACATGGAAGTAGCTTGTAGTTTGTATTACAGTGTTCTATTACAGTACTTAGATGTATTCAGAAGAATACTTGCTGCCGCTAATCACTTTTACAACGTCACATGTCATCCATCCCTCCCTTCAACCATCCCACTGATATAGTTTTAGATTTATTTTCGGCTCTCAAAGACATCTCTCCGAATTTAAATTCATGTTTCATCAAAGCCTGCATAAAATGCTGATTACAGAAAATATATCAAAATGAATCCGCCGTGTCTGAAGATGAAAGTGTTCTAATCTTTCATGGTTATGTGACCATTACGTCATTAATGTGACTTCCTTTATTTAAAAAAAAAAATAAGTTTTACATTAAAGGAAAGTATATACAATTATTACCACCTTAACATTGTTCTAAACACTTTTCTCCCGGCCCGTGTTGATAAATCCAATTTACAGTATATTTATGACGCGTAGTGTAATCTAATGTAATACAATGCTCGGTGAAATTAAATAGTGTTGGTTGGTGTGCTAGTTTTCAGCTTTTCCTTGTACGCCACAACTGAATCTAACCATTTAAACCGGTTGTGTGGACTCTTTGAAAAAATGACATTGATCAGTAAGGCTAAGAAGAAAACATAACAATACACTGGGTGCTTTAAGACTTTCCCTCTGTGTTGCTGTTACTCCCATAACTAGGCCTTCTATAAGATTGCCAACCCTTTCCTGTATTTTCATCTAACCACGCTGAGATCACGATCTCTTTCGCAGACGAGCCCTGCATCAACACATCAATAAACAATTAGTACACTATACATACCTATATAGACATAAATTACACAAAACACTAAAAGCAAAGCACAAGCATACATAACATCAGGCTTCTAGGCTCAGTCCCTGTCCACAGTCTTGCGGTGCTGAATTTCAAAATTCAGATTCCGTCGCTGTCCTTTTCAGTCGGTGCTGAATCGCCTGAACGCGTGTGCGTGTGCCCGCGCCTGCGCCTGTTTCTCTATGTGTTTGTGTCATGTTACGATGATACATTTTCACTGCAACGATGAGCACCAAATGGTTTCTAGTAACAATGTAGAGCTGTTTTATATGTTGAATTGCATGTGGCCTAGACGAGAGCAATACATGTGTTGTAAGTATGGCTCTGGCCTCTACTCGATCCATTCAACTCTACACAATACATTCAGCCAAACAGCCTACAGTCATTGCCGTCTCATTTCTATGAAGCTTCTCACAAAGTGCCACTTGACTGAGGTCACACCGGAATCGGACGTCCTGTTACATGCTCAGACATCCTTGTAAGTCACTGAAAATGCAACTACCTATAATGTAAAAGGTGCAGATGCAGGTGATTTAAAGACTACTGAAGTGTATCATTTTGATTAGGCAGGACACCCTGTGAAATGGCTGATTATTGTCAATATTTGAATTGAGAGGGGCAAACGCCTGTAGGTGGCAACCCTGCCTCATCAAGTAAACACACACACACACACACACACACACACACACACACACACACACACACACACACACACACACACACACACACACACACACACACACGCACACACACACACACACACACACACACACACACACACACACACACACACACACACACACCACACACACACACACACACACCATTCCCTCTGGCCTTTATGTGTTAATGCTATTGATCAGTCAATAATTAATGAGTTCAGAGAGATGTAACCCAAATGGAAGGTCGGTAGAATGAGACGATGGATTGTAGGCGAATACTAGAGAGGTTGCAGTCTATAGCCTACCACACACACGGCAGTGGTATTTTTTACATCGCTGAGCTCGGACCATGCAGTCTAATGAATTCCATGTGCTCCCTCCCTATTCGAGCCATGGACTGCAGCAAGCGCAAGAGCGATTAGAACACAGTGGCTCCCCGGTGGATATGGTACACACGGAATATTGATGGTGCTGATATTACACGGATCCCACAAATCCCCCTGACAACGCAAAAAAAATTGTTATCAATAGTTACGCTTATGTTAAATAGGTGGTCTACCGGACTGCATCGAAAACCAGCTTCTGGTGGATATTTAGTAAATACCGAGCGCATATAGGCTACATTCCGCGCGCTCATATGCCATTGGTTTGCGTATTAGGCTCTGCGTTATTTCCCAGGGAATCAAGTTGATGGATTGGCTATGGATGCATTGGGTGGTTGTTTGACGAATCTGGATCAGAACATTCGAATAAGAATGGCTGCGTCCTTTTGAGACATGTATGTACACACCTCGACTGCATCCGTGCATATACTTCTATATTTTTTTGATTCTACGCTTGCTACATCGATCATGTTCGGGAATATTGCCTGGACATGTGACCCTTTATGGTAACTGACATTATACCTCTGCAAATCCTCCAGTAGGCTATCAGAGAACTGCACCAATAAGGGATGAACATCAATCGAAATGTGGATAGTCCATTTCAATCTCGGTGTATGGCATTAACTGTGTGCGCTCAAGAATAATTTCACTGAGAAATCCTATATAGGGCACCACGTTCAGTTCCACAGGAAAGGGCTATATGAAGAAATAGCCACAGACTTATCGCTCTCTCACAAACTCGGCAGCATTTCCCCCCATCGGAATACAAAGTCAAAAGCTACCGGCACCCCGCGGGTTTTCTCCACTGTGACCACAGGAATGGTGGATTCATCCCAATTTCATGCACCTCTTTTTGATCATTTATATATTTTCTTATTGCGTTCGAGGTTCGTTTTCTTACGTTTTTGATTCTGCTGCTGTCGATGTAGACTACGTGTGGTTGCCTCGAATCCTTTCACATGGGTGAGAATTGTGCATCGGTCTTACAGCCAATCCAATCGGATACCTTGGCCCTGGTGTGTTTGATTTTTTTTTTGCTTCATTTTGAGCACAACCCCATATCTTCGAGAAAATGCGTAAGTATCTTTTATTTGATTTATTCACCTCTTATATCTACATTAAGTTAGGCACTTTAATCTTTCTTATCCATCTCGGCTACTCTTCACGACAGAGTGGTCATTCGGGTGTTCAACACGACACCGTTTTCCGCTATAGACTAATGTCGCTATAATGTCGCTTTAGGCTACATGTGCAATAGCTGATGTTAATTCACATTTTTTAAAGACATAATTAAACCATGTGAAGCTCTCTCTCTCTCGCGCGCGCTTGCGTGTGTGTATATGTGCATGTGTGTTTAAGAGAGAGCGAGAGAGAGAGAGAGTCCGAAAGAGACATAGTAAGTGGTTAGATAAATATATACGTAATAATAGGCTTTATTTATTTAATGATGGGGTATGGCCTAAACCGTTTGGTGAGACAGTGTGTTTAGGTAGATTCGGGATTCTGTAAATCCCTGTATAGCCATTATACCAATGTTGCTAGAATACGTCATATGGTCATTCATATTCAGCTCAGGTGTGGTTCGTCATGCCGCTTAGTAATGACACATTTGCAGCACGGGGGCCACCAGATTGACCCACCAAATTCTTCAGGTGAGTTCTACAATAGGGTTTCTTAGATTTTGGATGTTTTGAGTAATATTTCTCAACTGACTCGGCCACCCAATTAGCTTATAACCACCAACTCTGTATCCGTGCATGTTAAATCCACCGTGATATTTATGACGTTCAAAGCAATTGACTCGAGCGGAGTGTCAGCCCACATGAGACTGCTTGTGTCTCAACCCCAGTGGTCTTCCGGTGGCACAGCTGCTAATGGAATGTGATGGAGGTGCATTAGTGTTGATTTCCCCCAATCGGATTCCCGAGCACTGTTGACCAGAAGGAGCATGATGTCTACCCAGGAGTTATGTAATTTGGTGCTGATTCAGATTCTAAATAGTGGGTGTTATATTATAGCTGTGGTGCCTCAACGGGGCGTCACGCTTGGGTGAGTTACGTGTTGATGTGAGCTGTCCATTGGAAGGTGGTGCTGAAAATACTACCCGCGTTAGGATACTGGAGGGCGATACCTTGTTAGGCCTCCTATATAGATTTACCCGAGCATGAAAGCATATTCCCCAGAACATGAAAGCACATTTCTTTAGATAGTAATACTGTGTTCATGTAAGTTTCTCCATTATAAATAACCATTAACCTGTATGCCATGTATGTCATTAGCAGGTTTTAAGGCAACTGTGCATTGAGAAAACATGAATGTTTCAATTGGTATGGACTTTAATTTCAATGGTTTCTCACTGTAAACAGTGTTTCTTCAGAACATTCATTAAAATATGCATGAAGTATATTATCTCTTCACATGTTGTTGCATATTCACCATTTGCCAAAAGACCAGCAGCTCAAGAAGAATGATATTTACTTTTAGTCTCATGCTGGTAATAGGAAACCCCTGTCATGTTTTGCCAAAGGCACACATTACCTTAAATCCCATTTATATTTCTTTCAATAATGGCATGTCTGCTATATGCGTAATATACCACTTTAAATTAGTCATGTTTAACTAATCACTATGATGGAAGCTGTTTGGTCTTCTTCTTGAATTACTTCAACCTGAAACTGACTGTTACTATTCCATAGCACTGAATATGTTTAGCAGTGCAAATCATGGAAGCAGATTGCACTCATGGTGTGAAGTGACACGTCTGTTGGGTCCTGTGAGCATGGAATCAATACAATGTTACATTTCACAGTCTAATGCCTTGATTTATCGACTTAAATCACAGTCTGAGTTTCTCACTGACTTCTGGCCTAAAGCATCTTCAAATATATGAAGTATCAAGGTCTGGCTTGAATGAGTTGCCAAGAGTTTGGTTTGGGATGACATAGAAGTTCATATAAATGTTGTGCGATGTTCTCATTTCTCAAAAGCGTTCTCGGGTCGAGCTGAGTTGGTATTCCACACCTTCTGTGGTCTAGATCACATGATATTAATTTAGAGAAATGTCCACGCCTCAATCCTAAATGAGTCAGAAAGATTGATACCATCTAATAATGTGGTGCCAATCTTCCCCAGTCATTTGTTATTGAGAGGATGAACTTTCTTTTAAAGGTCATTCATTAACATTGGGCTATCAGTGTCCTCCAGTGTGAGGCTTGTGAAGATCTTGGTCAGCATTGTTCAGTGATAATACTGTAGATTACATGGGGGGCTACATTCACACTGGGGGGGCTAAATTCACCCCGGGCAGCCTAAATTCACACTGGGGGGGGGGGGGGGGGGGGGGGGGGGGCTGTGTCAGAATTGAATTATTACCTACAGTTTACTGAAGGTGTTTTTACAGTATTGTACTAACAATACTGCATGCTGTTTAGAAAAATATATGCACTAATTACAATATGACCATGCTATGTCTCATTCATACTGAGGAGTTGAACTAAGAGGAAGTAGACACATGGGCCTCCACTGCCTCATACTTCGAATGTAGTCGATACACTGCCTCATACTTCGAATGTAGTTGATACACTGCCTCATACTTCGAATGTAGTCGATATACTGCCTCATACTTTGAATGTAGTCGATACACTGCCTCATACTTCGAATGTAGTTGATACAGTGCCTCATACTTCGAATGTAGTCGATATACTGCCTCATACTTTGAATGTAGTCGATACACTGCCTCATACTTCGAATGTAGTCCATCCCCTGCCCTTATACTTCTACTGTAGTTGATACACTGCCTCTTACTTCTACTGTAGTCCATACACTGCCTCATATTCTACTGTAGTTGATATACTACCTCATACTTCTACTGTAGTTGATACACTGCCTCATATTCTACTGTAGTCAATACACTATTTCATTCTTATACTGTAGTCCATCACTACCTCATACTTCTACTGTCATCAGTACACTGCCTCATACCTCTACTGTAGTTGATACACTGCCTCATACTTTGACTGTAGTTGATACACTGCCTCATATTCTACAATAGTCAATACACTGCCTCATACTGATACTGTAGTCCATACACTACCTCATACTTCTACTGTAGTTGATTCACTGCCTCATACTTCTACTGTCATCAATACACTACCTCATACTTCTACTGTAGTCCATACACTGCCTCATACCTCTACTGTAGTTGATACACTGCCTCATATTCTAAAGTTGTTGATATATTGACTCTTACTTCTACTGTAGTACATACACTGCCTCATACTTTTACTGTAGTTGATACATTGCCTCTTACTTTTACTGTAGTCGATGCATTGCCTCATGCTTCTACTATAGTTGATGCATTGCCTCATGCTTCTACTATAGTCAATATACTGCCTCATACTTCTACTGTAGTCAGTATACTGTCTCATACTTATACTGTAGTCAATATACTGTCTCATACTTATACTATAGTCGATATACTGTCTCATACTTCTACTGTAGTCAATATTCTGTCTCATACTTATACTGTAGTCAATATACTGTCTCATACTTCTACTATAGTCGATATACTGTCTCATACTTCTACTGTAGTCAATATACTGTCTCATACTTCTACTGTAGTCAATATACTGTCTCATACTTCTACTGTAGTCAATATACTGTCTCATACTTCTACTGTAGTCAATATACTGTCTCATACTTCTACTGTAGTCAATATACTGCCTCATACTTCTACTATAGTCAATATACTGTCTCATACTTCTACTGTGGTCAATATACTGTCTCATACTTCTACTGTAGTCAATATACTGCCTCATACTTCTACTGTAGTCAATATACTGCCTCATACTTCTACTGTAGTCAATATACTGTCTCATGCTTCTACTGTAGTCAATATACTGTCTCATACTTCTACTGTAGTCAATATACTGTCTCATACTTCTACTGTAGTCAATATACTGTCTCATACTTCTACTGTGGTCCATGCCTTTAAGATTATTTATTTAGTTTTGTTTTCACCTCATTTTAACATTCTGTCGTAAAAAATGTCATTCATTCTGTCGTTAACTTCTTCGGGATCGGTATCCCTTCCACAGGACGGTTGAGCTAACGTAGGCTAATGGGATTAGCATGAGGTTGTAAGTAACAAGAACATTTCCTAGGACGTAGACATATATGATATTGGCAGAAAGCTTAAATTCTTGTTAATCTAACTGCACTGTCCAATTTACAGTAGTATTACAGTGAAATAATACCATGTTATTGTTTGAGGAGAGCGCATCATTTTCAACATGAAGAATTATTAATAAACAAACTAGGCACATTTGGGCAGTCTTTATACAACATTTTGAACAGAGTTAAAATTGGTCCCTCGGATCAGTCTAACAAGTTGCACATAGACTGCTGCCATCTAGTGGCCAAAATCTAAATTGCAGCTGGGCTGGAATAATACATTATGGCCTTTCTCTTGAATTTCAAAGATGATGGTACAACAAAAAATACAAAAGAACGTTTGGTTTTTTTCTTTGTATTATCTTTTACCAGATCTAATGTGTTATATTCTCCTACATTCCTTTCCCATTTCCACAAACTTCAAAGTGTTTCCTTTCAAATGGTACCAAGAATATGCATATTCTTGCTTCAGGGCCTGAGCTACAGGCAGTTAGAGTTGGGTATGTCATTTTAGGTGAAAATTGAAAAAAGTATCAATTTTTTATGTTAAAAAACTAGTTTCCCTATCTCAAGAGGTTAAATAAAAATGACTATATTAAGTGCCTATTAAGTGCCAAATAAAGTAACAGGGTTGACCGTAACAGAGTTGACGATTTCATCTTTAATCAGCCATAAATCCCCTTGTGACAGGATGAATGGAAGCTTGTAAAAAAAAAAAAAAAAAAATGTTGTCTACGAGTAATAGGGTTGCTGTGTTATGCTCGACCCATTCAGTTTTCCACCAGAAAATGGTGCTCACCAGGTTTTACACTATTAGATGTTCAATATTTATCTTGAAAAAAAATATTTAAAAAGAAATAAGTTTCACCATATTAAAACTAGAGTTCAGTTTACAGAATAGGGTTGACCTTAAAACGAGGGCCGGATTGTTGTTTTTTACCCTAAAATGAATCACTAATCACATGAAATACAGTGAGCTCCAAAACTATTGGGACAGTGACACATTTGTTGTTGTTTTGGCTTTGTACTCCACCACTTTGGATGATACAATATGATACAATATATGCTAACTTCCCCAGTTATTGTAATGGTGAGAGATTAGCATGTCTTGGGGCTATGATAAGAAAAGCTAACCTCCCCTGTAATTGTAATGCTGAGAGGTTAGCATGTCTTGGGGGTATGATTTAAAATGCTAACCTCCCCTGTAATTGTAATGGTGAGAGGTTAGCATGTCTTGGGGGTATGATTTAAAATGCTAACCTCCCCTGTAATTGTAATGCTGAGAGGTTAGCATGTCTTGGGGGTATGATTTAAAATGCTAACCTCCCCTGTAATTGTAATACTGAGAGATTAGCATGTCTTGGGGGTATGATAAAAAATGCTAACCTCCCCTGTAATTGTAATGCTGAGAGATTAGCATGTCTTGGGGGTATGATAAAAAATGCTAACCTCCCCTTGTTATTGTAATGGTGAGAGGATAGCATGTCTTGGAGGCATGATATTTGTGCCTCTAACTTTCTCACTCATCATTATTCACGATTCATTCAGGACTATCCGTAATCATAGTAGCATCCACATTCATGTAGAAGTGTTTAGAAACATGTTATATTCTTATTTACAATAAAAGTGACTCCAAAATGACACAATACATTATTAAACATTCATTTCTATTGGGCACAACATCTTCTGAAACACAACCAAAACTAACAGCAAATACATCCAACAAGTTTGTGGAGTCACAAGCTGGATGTAGTCAATGCATGCTAGGAATATGGGAACAAATTCAACATTTTTGCCTACTTAAATACACATATGTGAATTTGTCCCAATACTTTTAGTCCTCTAAAATGGGGGAACTATGTACATAAAGTGCTGTAATTTCACAACGGTTCCCCTGATATGGATGAAAATACCCTCAAATGAAAGCTGACAGTCAGCACTTTAACCTCGTAGTCATGGTATCACTTCAAATCCAAAGTGCTGGACTACAGAGACAAAACAACAACAACAACATGTCACGGTCCCAATACTATTGGAGGTCACTGTAAATAATCATCTTGGGGAAAGGACTTTATCAAAGCAACAAAATAACTAGGCTTTACAACGATGGTGAAAACCTGGAGAGATGTTATGGTTCAGTAGGTTACAGTCTTTACTGGAGGTTACAGAGGGTGCATGGAAGGACATTTCAAAATTGCTGAATTTTGCCACATTACCAAGTCTTTATTCATATAAAAAAAAGTCAAATTTATTAAATTCTCCATGTGGTGTTTATTAAAGGGCATTTAATTGAATATAACAGGCTTTTCAAATCCAATATTGGTGCACAATTTCTACTTAAAATATCAAAGGGATGCAAAGGGCACTCATTTAGTGGAACGACCCAGTAGAGAAAGTGCCTTCGGTTCCATCTTGCTCCATTAAAAGATGATACATTTTTTGAGCGTGTCAATCCTGCAACAATCAGCCCACTTACAGTGTCCATCCAGTGCATGTCCGGAATACAAGGTATCTTATCTGCCCCCTACAATTTGACCAGGCATAATATTGACAATCTTTCTCAAGTAATAATGTATATTCATCTTATAAAATGGTGCATATGTTGATATAGCCATGGATGGTTACAGTATATGAGCCTTGCTGTCAGACAGCCACTGTTAGGGTCCTTTAATGTGAAAACAATCACTGTTGATTTTCATTGTTCCCCTCTAATCAGGAACAGATTTAGACCTGGGACACCAGGACACTAGGTGAGTGCAATTAATTATCAGGTAGATAAGACAACCGGACTTCCAGGCTCGGATTTAAACCCCTTTGACTTAGATAAACCTTTGGTGACTATATTGACTAGCCTGTTTAAACCACACTGGAATGCTGCAGTGTTCAGTGGTGTAACCAGGCTAGCAATTGACATGCATCACTTAAATGTCTCCCAGCTCTGCTTCCAGTAGGCAGCTGCTGCCTGCTTCCATTGAGTGTTATACGACTGCAAGCCAAGGAAATAAAATGTTCAGGAATGTTCATTTCTGACTGTCTTGGACTGTTGTCAACGGCAAACATGCTGATCCATTTGTTCAGATCATTATCTTTCCTGTTGTACTCATACTGTACAGGATTGATGTTCAATAGTGTTTCAGTTGAGGGATCTACTGAAGAGAAATTCCACAGGGAGACAAATTCCACAGTATGTGTGTGCGTGAGTGTCTGTCTGTGCATGTTTATGAGTGTCTGTGTATCTGTGTGTGTCTGTTTGTCTGTGTCCCTCCTTTCTAGTAAACAACGATCTCCCTCACCTTGTGTCTCCTGCTCAAACCCTAAGCAGCTGTTCTGTCCTTCTGAAGTGGGGCTTCCCCAACATCACAGAGCACTGACCCTGATTTAGCCCCTATCTTCCTGCCCATCCAGTCTTGGTGGATGGTTACTGAACCACCCTCCCCCTGATGAAACATATGTTTGTGTCAGGTCTGGAGACAGCTAGCCATATCTCGATGAAGTTGACTGCTTGTGAATGAGTTCGACCAACGTATCAGCCTGGCCAGACCGATGGAACTCTTCTCAGTATTCCAGCCACTGTGGCAGTCAGGATCGTCATGGTTCCGTGCTCCTGAAAGAGGATTATTCAGCCTGTTCCGCAGCCTGTCACTCTGCAATCCTGACATTTAAATCAAAGTTAGCATCCGAAATGTGAAGAAGCCAGGCCTGTCCCGTTGTCTGTGATGTTGGCTTTCTGGCTAATGTGGTTTAAACTTTACAGATGGCTTCTTATGCCAGAGAGGGACACAGTTCAGAGGGTTGTTGACAAGGACCGGAAAATACTATGGTAACACTTTACATAGAACCAGCAGGTAGACTGTTTGTCATAATGTGTTAAGACTTTTCATAGGAACGTAATATATGAACCAGGATATAGAATGAGACTTTTCACAGGAACGTAGTATATGAACCAGGATATAGAATCATAGGAACGTAGTATATGAACCAGGATATAGAATGAGGTTTTTCACAGGAACGTAGTATATGAACCAAGATATAGAATGATACTTTTCATAGGAACGTAGTATATGAACCAGGATATAGAATGAGGTTTTTCACAGGAACGTAGTATATGAACCAGGATATAGAATGATACTTTTCATAGGAACGTAGTATATGAACCAGGATATAGAATGAGGTTTTTCACAGGAACGTAGTATATGAACCAGGATATAGAATGAGGTTTTTCACAGGAACGTAGTATATGAACCAGGATATAGAATGAGACTTTTCACAGGAACGTAGTATATGAACCAGGATATAGAATGAGACTTTTCACAGGAACGTAGTATATGAACCAGGATATAGAATGAGACTTTTCACAGGAACGTAGTATATGAACCAGGATATAGAATCATAGGAACGTAGTATATGAACCAGGATATAGAATGAGACTTTTCACAGGAACGTAGTATATGAACCAGGATATAGAATGCAAGCGCGTTTTGCGTCAGAACTGCCCCACGCCTCCAACCATTGATGTTTATTTTTGAGACTCTGGGAAAGTCTAGGTCAGAGAAACACTAAACTTCCTCCTCTCTCTCACTGATTCCGTGGATGGAATCTCAAGGGCTCATCTAATGAGTTCGTTCCAAAAACACAGAGTCTACAGTATGCAGGCCTGAGGAGTTTAGAAGATCATCATATCATATTGATGTGCTTCCTGATACTTCAAACATTTCTCTAATTACTGCAAACGTCTGATGACCTGCGCAGACCTGCGCAGAATGTGTGCATCTGAAACGCACCCATTCACTGAGTCACTGCAGGTATAGAATCTTCCTCTGTATGGCAGAGCTTTGACCAATAGAGCGTAGCTACAGTGTAAACCAACCACCCACCAACAAGCCCTGGTTGGCACCTTTCTGCCTACCTAATCACACTCCTACACATGATAGAATCCAACAGTGCTCCAGATAAAATACAGCTATTTCAGTAGAAGGTGCCTCTGATAAAATACAGGTATTTCAGTAGAAGATGCCTCTGATAAAATACAGCTATTTTAGTAGAAGATGCCTCTGATAAAATACAGCTATTTCAGTATAAGATGCCTCTGATAAAATACAGCTATTTCAGTAGAAGATGCCTCTGATAAAATACAGCTATTTCAGTAGAAGATGCCTCTGATAAAATACAGCTATTTCAGTAGAAGATGCCTCTGATAAAATACAGCTATTTCAGTAGAAGATGCCTCTGATAAAATACAGCCATTTCAGTAGTAGATGCCTCTGATAAAATACAGCTATTTCAGTAGAAGATGCCTCTGATAAAATACAGCTATTTCAGTAGAAGATGCCTCTGATAAAATACAGGCCTCTGCTTAAAAACTGCTAATGCTAAAGAGCTCCAAAGGGCTTTGCCACGAAGCGTCTGCATATCTCATCTGGTAATATCCGTAGGAAGCCTTTGAGCACACTCCTTCTTACCAGGAAAACCCTTTAGAAATTCTTAGTAATAACTAAAGCGATGATAGATTGTCATGTGGATGGAGGAAGCTGATCTTCGTTCACTCACTCCTTTTATTTCACAAATCCCACCCTGCTTTCTTTTACCTCTACTCTACTCTCTCCATCTCCTTTTCTCTCTCTCGTTTTATTGTCTGTTTACCTAACTCTTAAAGAGATGGTCGTGATAACTCCACTCCAGTGAACATGCAGATATTCCCTCACAGTCATTCATCATGAGGAAATGGAGTCAGTCATTTGTGGTCTATAGTGACCAATCAAATGTGGAGTGAATTACTAACTCAATTCATGTTTGTCCTCTGAACAGACCAATCCGACAGGTCTCACTGACATGCTTTGCATCTTCTGACTAAGGAAATTGGGCTACTGTATGCTGCTTGAGCTAGTCTTGTCCTTGCAAGGTTACCTCATCATGATGCTGAAAAACTTTGCTGCATTCGAGGTGTTCTTTGAAGAGAACCTCCCAAGACTATTTAACCACTTCCAGAGCTCCAACCTCACCCCAGATTTCTATCTCATAGACTGGATCTTCACTCTGTACAGTAAGTCGTTTGGTTCTGTTCAGCGTAGGTTGGTTAGAAACTGCAGCAGTCTTGTCCTTGGAAAGTTACCTCATCAGTCATATGGTTCTGTTCAGCGTAGGTTGGTTAGAAACTGCAGCAGTCTTGTCCTTGGTAGGTTACCTCATCAGTCGTATGGTTCTGTTCAGCGTAGGTTGGTTAGAAACTGCAGCAGTCTTGTCCTTGGAAGGTTACCTCATCAGTCGTATGGTTCTGTTCCGCGTAGGTTGGTTAGAAACTGCAGCAGTCTTGTCCTTGGAAGGTTACCTCATCAGTCGTATGGTTCTGTTCAGCGTAGGTTGGTTAGAAACTGCAGCAGTCTTGCCCTTGGAAGGTTACCTCATCCGTCATATGGTTCTGTTCAGCGTAGGTTGGTTAGAAACTGCAGCAGTCTTGTCCTTGGAAGGTTACCTCATCAGTCGTATGGTTCTGTTCAGCGTAGGTTGGTTAGAAACTGCAGCAGTCTTGTCCTTGGAAGGTTACCTCATCCGTCATATGGTTCTGTTCAGCGTAGGTTGGTTAGAAACTGCAGCAGTCTTGCCTTATATTTCCTATTGCTGTTATATCTTGTGTGCTAATCTTACATTGTAGAATAATTCACGGTCGGATAAATGTAATCTTTTAATACAATATTTACCATGTTATTTGAAACCAAGCTTTAGTGCAGTGGGCAAAATGTTAGTCTTACCAGAAAACTTCCCAATGTCACTTTTGATTGAATAGTCCTGCAATCATATACATGCTGGTGTGTTTGCGTAGTATTTTGTTTGGCCAGGTATTCCTTTAGGACATACTTAGCCCTCCACTCTGTTGCTCTAGAGTAGCCATGCTATGGTACATATGGCAGGTTGGAGTTCTGCCATCGTTCGGCTTCAGGGCAGGGGTTGGGTGGAGAGCATCCTCCAATCAAACAGAGGTTTATTTGACACATTCTCCGAATACAGCAGAGACCTTACTGTGAAATGCTGATGGACTTAAGACCTTAACCAACAATTTCCTCCCAAAAAAGTCAGACAAATCTGCTAAATAAACTAAAGGAAAAATAGTAACACAATAAAATAACAGTAACAAGACTATATACAGGGGGTAACGGGACTGAGTCAATGTGCGGGGGTACAGGGTAGTCGAGGTAATTGAGGTAATATGTACTATACATGTAGGTAGGGTTAAAGTGACTACGGATAGATAATAAACAGAGAGTAACAGCTGTGTGTGTGTGTCATTGTAGTATGTGTGTGTGTGTGTGTGTGTGTGTCAATGTGTGTCAATGTGGTGTGTGTGAGTGTGTGGTTAGAGTCCAGTGAGTGCACATCGAGCCTGTGTACGAGGCCTGGATGAGGAGTGCATAGTATTTTGGTACACATTTCTTAATTAGATCTTCAGCTAATTTAGATTTTAAATTCCAACCTTGCGAAGGGTTTAGAAATCAGTTTTTATGGGGGTTGTCACTAAAGCATAGAATCCTATTCCCATGATTGTGACAGATGGAATTCATGTAGTGTTTGAAAATAGTGTTTGAAAATTAATTTACCAGGTAGGCTACCTTGAGCTGTCACATGTTTATTTATTTATTTTATTTTATTTCACCTTTATTTAACCAGGTAGGCTAGTTGAGAACAAGTTCTCATTTACAATTACGACCTGGCCAAGATAAAGCAAAGCAGTTCGACACATACAACGACACAGAGTTACACATGGAGTAAATGAGAGTGTGTGTTCTATCAGCGCTAACACACCTGATTCAACTGGTCAACTCATTCTTCAAGCCCTTGATTAGCTAGATCAGGTGTGCTAGTGCTGGGATTTAACAAATATGTGCAACAGTCTACGGCTGGGGGTCCCTGAGGAGTGGATTGGTCAATACTAATCTAGCACGGTAGGTTTGAGAGACATGGATTGGTCAATACTAATCTAGCACGGTAGGTTTGAGAGACATGGATTGGTCACGACTGATCTAGCACGGTAGGTATGGGATTCATGGATTGGTCAATACTGAACTAGCACAGTAGGTATGGGAGACATGGATTGGTCAATACTGAACTAGCACAGTAGGTATGGGAGACATGGATTGGTCAAGACTGATCTAGCACAGTAGGTTTGGGAGACATGGATTGGTCAACACTGATCTAGCACAGTAGGTATGGGAGACATGGATTGGTCAACACTGATCTAGCACAGTAAGTATAGGAGACATGGATTGGTCAAGACTGATCTAGTACAGTAGGTATGGGAGACATGGATTGGTCAAGACTGATCTAGCACAGTAGGTATGGGAGACATGGATTGGTCAAGACTGATCTGGCACGGTAGGTATGGGAGACATGGATTGGTCAACACTGATCTAGTACAGTAGGTATGGGAGACATGGATTGGTCAACACTGATCTAGCACAGTAGGTTTGGGAGACTCATTCCCTTGTCTGGTCATGAAAGGTCATTATTATCATTAGATGACAAATGAAAATGAATGCAATGAACAGTAGACATGAAAAGGCACGGATTACAATGCATGTATACATACATATTGGCTCTACCATAGCAATAGCAAGTCAACAACAATGGTTGTGATCAGACTAATACACAGGAGAGAGAGAGAGAGAGAGAACCGGGCCTCATATCTAGAAATCCACTAGCAGACGTTGACTTAATTGTTGATTACGGGGACTCCCAGTCCCGGCGATATCATATTCATGAGCCAAATGGTGCATGTTGTAATATGCATGAGCAAATTAGATGTGTGAAGAACAAGAGGAGGCTGCTCCAAATGCACCGGGATTCAAAAACACTACTTTGATTCTTTTTTTCTGCCATAATAAATTGATGAAAATGTTGTTTTCTTGTATCATTGATCCAGTTACTATGTTTCCTGCAGCAATGCAGTCACTTTCTCATTTATGGGGATTTATCAGAGAAAAGGAAATGGAGGTTGTCTTTGTGGGGCCATATTATCTGAGTCTTATTCATTAGGGAACACGTAGCAAAACCTTTTACAACAGAGAACAAACACTAGCATCTCTCATTGGACTGCCTCTGGTATTCGCCTCCTGTTTCATTCCGTTTTCTTCCATTCGGTGCCAAATGAATACAACCCTGTTAGCCTGGGCTGGAGAACATAAGGGTGTCTAATTAAACAGAGCTGTGTTTAAAGGTCCCTCTTCAGATGAGGCTGTGTTCATGACCCAGGATCAAGGAGACAGGCCTTTTCTGCAACATGGAGCCCGTCAGTGCCGGACAAGGGGACGAGCAGCTACGAGGGCCACGAGGGACGTGCGCAGGAGAAAAGATGACTGTATCTCATAAAGATAACACTTGTGGACGATGTCAGAGGAGTAAATACTTTTACACACATTTTATTGTAGGGTTTGTCGCTGTGATACGTAGGAATCTGCTTATGAAATTCTAATAAGTTGCAAATCAGGCATTGTTGAGCGCTTGTCAAATATTACTGTAGCTAATACTTAATTCTTGCAATGCAACAAGCTTAAGCTGCAATGCCGAATAAGGCACCTATAACCTCTGTAAACAGCATAGAAGACGCATAGAAGTACATAAGTCATGTGGACGCTGAAAACTAAGGTGTTACATAAACAAAGGCTCATTTCACACTTCATAGGCCAGGGGGCTTGGCTGCTGGGGCGCTCCAGCTTACAGAGCCTTCAGAAACCATTACACACCCATTGCCGTATTCCACATTTTGTTGTTACAGCCTGAATTGAAAAATGTATGAAATTTTTAAAAAATCTCACCTATCTTCAAACAATACACCATAATGACAAAAGTGAAAACATGTTTTTAGAAATCTTAGTAAATGTATTGAAAAATATATACAGAAATCTAATTGACATAAGTATTCACACCCCTGAGTCAATACTTAGTAGAATCACCTTTGGTGGCTATTACAGCTTTGAGTCGTCTTGGTTTTGTCTGTATCAGCTTTGAGTTGTCTTGGTTTTGTCTGTATAAGGTTTGAGTTGTCTAGGGGATGTATCAGCTTTGAGTTGTCTTGGGGATGTATCAGCTTTGAGTTGTCTTGGGGATGTATCAGCTTTGAGTTGTCTTGGGGATGTATCAGCTTTGAGTCGTCTTGGGTATGCCTGTATCAGCTTTGAGTCGTCTAGGGTATGTCTGTATCAGCTTTGAGTCGTCTTGGGGATGTCTGGATCAGCTTTGAGTCGTCTAGGGTATGTCTGGATCAGCTTTGAGTCGTCTTGGGGATGTCTGGATCAGCTTTGAGTCGTCTAGGGTATGTCTGGATCAGCTTTGAGTCGTCTTGGGGATGTCTGGATCAGCTTTGAGTCGTCTTGGGGATGTCTGCATCAGCTTTGAGCCATCTTGGGAATGTCTGGATCAGCTTTGAGTTGTCTTGGGGATGTCTGGAATAGTTTGAGTCATCTAGGGTATGTCTGTATCAGATTTGAGTCATCTTGGGGATGTCTGGATCAGCTTTGAGTCGTCTTGGGAATGTCTGGATCAGCTTTGCACATCTGGATTTGGGGATTTTATCAAGCTCTGTTCAGTTAGATGGGGAGAGGCAGTGAACAGCAATCTTGAAGTCTTTCCACAGATTTTCAATGGGATTGAAGTCTGGGATTTGGCTGGGCCACTCAAGGACTTTCACATTCTTGATCTGAAGCCATTCCAGCGTTGCTTTGGCTGTATGCCATTGTCCTGTTGGAACGTAAATCCTCTCCCAAGTCTAAGGCCATTTGCACTCTGAAGCAGGTTCTCATCAAGGGTTTGCCTATGTGTGGCACCATTCATTGTTCCCTCTATCCTTACCAGTCCATGCCACTGAAAAGCATTAACATTTCACGATGCTGCCGCCACCATGCTTCACAGTAGGGATGGTGTTAGATGGGTGATGTGCTGTGCCTGTCTTTTCCAGACATAGTGCTTTGCATTCTGGCCAAATAGTTCAATTTTTGTCTCATCACACAACAATATTTTGTCTTATGCTCTGAGTCCTTCACGGGCCTTTTTGTAAACTCCAGGCATCCTGTAATGTGCCTTTTTCTCAGAAGTGTCTTCCGTCTGGCCACTCTCCCATAAAACCCCGATTGGTGAAGTGCTATAGAGACTGTTGTCCTTCTGGCAGGATCTCCCATCTCAGCCAAGGAGCTTCGTAGTTCTGTCAGAGTGGTCATTGGGTTCTTGGTCACTTTCCTGACCAACGTCTTTCTTGCCAGGTTGCTCAGTTTGGTAGGACTGCCAGCTCTAGGCAGATTCTGGGTATTCCCCCCCCCAAAAAAAAAACAAATTCCCAATGATTGAGACCACTGTGCTCTTGGAAACGTTCAACACTCGAGAAATTACACCCTTCCCCAGATATCTGCCTATCATCACAATTCTATTTCGGAGATGGTATAGCTTCTGCTCTGACATGCACTGTCAGCTGTGATTTCTTATAGTGGGACCATATATAGACAGGTGTGTTTATTTCTAAATCATGTCTAAACAATTGAATTTATCACAGGTGGACTTCAATCAAGTTGTGGTGACATCTCAAGGATAATCAAAAGAAATTGGATGCACCTGAGCTCAATTTGGTGTCATAGCAAAGGGGTGTGAATAATTATGTAAATTAAATGTCTGTATTTCATTTTCAATAAATGTGCAAACATTTGTGAAAACATGTTTTTATGGGGTATTGTGTGTAGATGGGTGACAGAGAAAAATCAATGTAACCCATGTTGAATTCAGGCTGTAACAACAACAACATGTAGAATAAGTCAAGTGGTATGAATAGTTTCTGATGGCACTGTAGGGGCTTGGCATGGCAAGGCATTGGAGCTGGACTCTGGCTCTCTGGCCGTTCCAGCCACCAGCACGTCAGTGCATCTCAGCTCTTTACAAGATTGCTTGTGTAATGCCATCTGTATTCAGGGGATGAGTGCCTACATTTTGCACCCAGGCAAAGAGAGAGAGAGAGAGAGGGAGCGAGGGAAGGAGAGAGACAGACGCAGAGAGAGAGAGAGAGCGAGAGAGAGAGAGAGAGAGCTCCTGTCCAGCAGCCATAACTCCACATTGCTTTTTTCTCTGCTCTCACTCTACCTCTTGTCCTTCTCGTAAAGGAAAACAAATGCCCCAATGTGATGTTACAGTACAGATATGTGAATTGGGTGAAGATTCAAAAAAGAGAATTGATTCAACACCACAGAGATCTCTTACTATGGTTGATTTTTTCCTTTTTACATTTTCACACAAAATTGTCAATCCTTCCATTTACAAGTGTTCACATTTATGAGTATTCATCTGGAAGTGCTGCTATATGCTAAATTAATCACAAAGTCTGAGGCTTGATTGCACTGATTGAAACAGCAATCTCTTTAGAATGATGTGGGAAAAATCCATTGTTACCTATAATAGCACTTTCCATTTTGGACCGAGCTGTGTTTTTAATTACTATACATGGTGAATTAGCTAATGAATAATGAATGGTATTCCACACGCTAAGTGCTCCGACTGCTAATGCACTGAACCTTTCTTTTTCTCTCCATCTCTCCTCCTCTCTCTCTGTCTCTCTCGCTCACTCTCCCTCGCTCTCAGTTGATTAGGTTTCCCTCTGTAAGGCATTATCTAGTGTGTTGAAGAGATAGTTCCAGTCCCCCTTCTCTATCTCTGTACCTTGTTTGTATTGAACAGTAATGTATGACTGCTGGCTGGGCGGGCAGCAGCATAGACGCAGCATGAGGTCCATCAGTATTGTGTAGATAGATGGCATGTCAAAAGACAACATATGTAATCCTTCACCACTGCAGAGATGACAACGTTTCTATGAGAAGGGTTTTGTGCACACACACACACACACACACACACACACACACACACACACACACAGAG
Source organism: Oncorhynchus mykiss (assembly GCF_013265735.2). NCBI lineage: Eukaryota > Metazoa > Chordata > Actinopteri > Salmoniformes > Salmonidae > Oncorhynchus > Oncorhynchus mykiss. The sequence continues at coordinate 90,064,327 of NC_048570.1, forward strand.
ACACATGCTTTGAAGCGCAGACACACACAACACACATGGTGTCACCCTCAAAGAGGTTTAATCTCTCTCCCGCTCTCCCGGTCCCCCTGGACTTCCAGACCTCAATCTTCTTGCTTTAAGACCCCCCCCCCCCCCCCCCCCCCCATGTGTTTCATGTGTTTCCGGCAGAAATATCAAAGCAGATTACTATGAAGAAAGGAGAATAGAAAACCACAAATTCACACCGCTGAGACGTTCCTAA